>NW_027174583.1:300000-514340 GCF_000390325.3 Nicotiana tomentosiformis
CTAAGGAACCATAGTCACCGCCCCGCCATGATCGTTCCTCATTTTATGCAGTTTTCGGCCAAAACACTAGAATTCCGCCCGATTACCATATTATTGTGTGCTATTGCCCACGCCTTCCGAGTGGGCCGAGCCCCCCGTACTCGGATCGCCTAAAGTTTTTTTGGGCCATAAAATAGGACCTAAGGAACCATAGTCACCACCTCGCCATGATCGTTCCTCATTTTTCGCATTTTTCGGCCAAAAAACTAGAATTCCGCCCGGTTCCCATATTTTTGTGTGCTATAGCCCACGCTTTCCAAGTGGTCCCGGGATCCCCGGACCCCGATCGCCTAAAATTTTTCCGGCCCATCAAATACGACCTAAGGAACCATAGGAACTGCCCCGCCATGATAGTTCCTCACTTATTGCGATTTCCGGCAAAAAAACTAGAATTCCGCCCGATTCCCATATTTTCGTGTGCTATAGCCCACACCTTCCGAGTGGGCCGGGCCCCCGGACTCGGGTCGCCTAAAGTTTTTTCGGGCCATCAAATAAGACCTAAGGAACCATATTCACCTCCCCGCCAAAAAACTAGAATTCTGCCTGATTCCCATATTTTCGTGTGTTATAGCACACGCCTTCCAAGTGGTTCCGGGACCCTCGGACCCCGATCGCCTAAAAGTTTTTCGTGCCATAAAATAAGACCCAAGGAACCATAGTAACCACCCCGCCATGATAGTTCCTCATTTTTTGCATTTTTCTGCCAAAAAACTAGAATTCCGCGTGATTCCCATATTTTCGTCTACTATTGCCCACGCCTTCCGAGTGGGTCGGGCCTCCAGGACTCGGATCGCCTAAAAATTTTCCGGGCCATAACATATGATTTAAGGAATCATAGTCACCGCCCTGCCATGATCGTTCCTCATTTTTTGCGTTTTTCGACCAAAAAACTAGAATTCCGCGCGATTCCCTTATTTTCGTGTGCTATAGCCCACGCCTTCCAAGTGGTCCCGGGAACCTCGGACCCCGATCGCCTAAAGTTTTTCCGGACCATCAAATACGACCTAAGGAACCATAGTCACCGCCCCGCCATGATCGTTCCTATGTTTTTGTATTTTTTGGCAAAAAACCTAGAATTCCGCGCGATTCCATATTTTCATTTGCTATAGCCCACGCCTTCCGAGTGGTCCCGGGAACCCCGGACCCCGATCGCCTAAAAGTTTTCCAGCCATCAAATACGACCTAAGGAACCATAGTCACCGCCCCGCCATGATCGTTCCTCATTTTATGCAGTTTTCGGCCAAAACACTAGAATTCCGCCCGATTACCATATTATTGTGTGCTACTGCCCACGCCTTCCAAGTGGGCCGAGTCCCCCGTACTCAGATCGCCTAAAGTTTTTTCGGGCCATAAAATAGGACCTAAGGAACCATAGTCACCACCTCGCCATGGTCGTTCCTCATTTTTCGCATTTTTCGGCCAAAAAACTAGAATTCCGCCCGATTCCCATATTTTTGTGTGCTATAGCCCACGCTTTCCAAGTGGTCCCGGGATCCCCGGACCCCGATCGCCTAAAATTTTTCCGGGTCATCAAATACGACCTAAGAAACCATAGGAACTACCCCGCCATGATTGTTTCTCACTTATTGCGATTTCCGGCAAAAAAACTAGAATTCTGCCCGATTCCCATATTTTCGTGTGCTATAGCCCACACCTTCCGAGTGGGCCGGGCCCCCGGACTCGGGTCGCCTAAAGTTTTTTCGGGCCATCAAATAAGACCTAAGGAACCATATTCACCTCCCCGCCAAAAAACTAGAATTCTTCCCGATTCCCATATTTTCGTGTGTTATAGCACACGCCTTCCAAGTGGTCCCGGGACCCCCGGACCCCGATCGCCTAAAAGTTTTTCGTGCCATAAAATAAGACCCAAGGAACCATAGTAACCACCCCGCCATGATCGTTCCTCATTTTTTGCATTTTTCTGCCAAAAACTAGAATACCGCGTGATTCCCATATTTTCGTCTACTATTGCCCACGCCTTCCGAGTGGGTCGGGCCTCCAGGACTCGGATCGCCTAAAATTTTTCCGGGCCATAACATATGATTTAAGGAATCATAGTCACCGCCCTGCCATGATCGTTCCTCATTTTTTGCGTTTTTCGGCCAAAAAACTAGAATTCCGCGCGATTCCCTTATTTTCGTGTGCTATAGCCGACGCCTTCCAAGTGGTCCCGGGAACCCCGGACCCCGATCGCCTAAAGTTTTTCCTGACCATCAAATACGACCTAAGGAACCATAGTCACCGCCCCGCCATGATCGTTCCTATGTTTTTGTATTTTTTGGCAAAAAACCTAGAATTCCGCGTGATTCCATATTTTCATTTGCTATAGCCCACGCCTTCCGAGTGGTCCCGGGAACCCCGGACCCCGATCGCCTAAAAGTTTTCCAGCCATCAAATATGACCTAAGGAACCATAGTCACCGCTCCGCCATGATCGTTCCTCATTTTATGCAGTTTTCGGCCAAAACACTAGAATTCCGCCCGATTACCATATTATTATGTGCTACTGCCCACGCCTTCCGAGTGGGCCGAGTCCCCCGTACTCGGATCGCCTAACGTTTTTTCGGGCCATAAAATAGGACCTAAGGAACCATAGTCACCACCTCGCCATGATCGTTCCTCATTTTTCGCATTTTTCGGCCAAAAAACTAGAATTCCGCCCGATTCCCATATTTTTGTGTGCTATAGCCCACGCTTTCCAAGTGGTCCCGGGATCCCCGGACCCCGATCGCCTAAAATTTTTTCGGGTCATCAAATACGACCTAAGAAACCATAGGAACTACCCCGCCATGATCGTTTCTCACTTATTGCGATTTCCGGCAAAAAAACTAGAATTCCGCCCGATTCCCATATTTTTGTGTGCTATAGCCCACACCTTCCGAGTGGGCCGGGCCCCCCGGACTCGGATCCTCTAAATTTTATTCGGCCATCAAATAAGACCTAAGGAACCATATTCACCTCCCCGCCATGATCGTTCCTCATTGTTTGCATTTTTCGGCTAAAAAACTAGAATTCCGTACGATTCCCATATTTTCGTGTGCTATAACTGCCCACGCCTTCCCAATGGGTAGAGAATCCCGGACCCCGATCGCCTAAAATTTTTTCGGACCATCAAATACGACCTAAGAAACCATAGTCACCGCCTCGCCATGATCGTTACACATATTTTTTGTTTTTCGGCCAAAAAACAAGAATTCCGCCCGATTCCCATATTTTCGTGTGCTATAGCCCACGCCTTCCGAGTGGGCCGGGTCTCCCGGACTCGGATCGCCTAAACTTTTTTCGGGCCATCAAATACGACCTAAGGAACCATAGTCACCGTTCCGCCATGATCGTTCCTCATTTTTACATTTTTCGGCCAAAAAACTAGAATTCTGCCCGATTCCCATATTTTCATGTGTTATAGCGCACGCCTTCCAAGTGGTCCCGGGACCCCCGGACCCCGATCGCCTAAAAAATTTTCGGGCCCTAAAATACGACCCAAGGAACCATAGTAACCACCCCGCCATGATCGTTCCTCATTTTTTGCGTTTTTCTGCCAAAAAACTAGAATTTCGCATGATTCCCATATTTTCATCTACTATTGCCCACGCCTTCCGAGTGGGGCGGGCCTCCAGGACTCGGATCGCCTAAAATTTTTTCGGGCCATCAAATACGACCTAAGGAACCATATTCACCGCCCCGCTTTGATCGTTCCTCATTGTTTGCATTTTTCGGTCAAAAACCTAAAATTCCGCTCGATTTCCATATTTTTGTGTGCTACAGCCCACGCCTTCCAAGTGGTCCCGGGAACCTCGGACCCCGGTCGCCTAATATTTTTCTGAGCCATCAAATACGACCTAAGGAACCATAGTCACCGCCCCACCATGATCGGTCCTCATTTTTTGCATTTTACGTCAAAAAAACTAGAATTCCGCCCAATTCCCATATTTTCGTGTGTTATTGCCCACGCCTTCCGAGTGGGTCAGGCCTACCAGACTCGGATCGCTTAAAATTTTTCCGGGCTATCAAATACGACCTAAGGAACCATAGTCACCGCCCCTCCATGATCGTTGCTAATATTTTGCATTTTTCGGCCAAAAACTAGAATTCCGCCCGATTCCCATATTTTCGTGTGCTATAGCTCACGCCTTCCAAGTGGTCCTGGTATCCCCGGACCCCGATCGCCTAAAATTTTTCCGAGCCATCAAATACGACCCAAGGAACCATAATAACCGCCCCGCCATGATCATTTCCCATTTTTGTATTTTTCGGCCAAAAAACTAGAATTCCGCATGATTCCCATATTTTCGTGTGCTAAATAGCCCACGTCTTCCGAGTGGGCCGGACCTTCCGGACTCGGATCGCCTAAAAAATTTTCGGGCCATCAAATACGACCTAAGGAACCATAGTCACCGCCCTGCAATGATCGTTCCTCATTTTTTGCATTTTTCGGCCAAAAAACTAGAATTCCGCCCGATTTCCATATTTTCGTGTGTTATAACCCACGCCTTCCAAGTGGTCCCGGGAACCCCGGACCCCGATCGCCTAATATTTTTACGGGCCATAAAATATGATTTTAGGAACCATAGTCACCGCCCCGCCATGATCGTTCCTCATTTTTTACGTTTTTCGGCCAAAAAACTAGAATTCCGCGCGATTCCCATATTTTCGTGTGCTATAGCCCACGCCTTCCGAGTGGTCCCAGACCCCCGGACCCCTATCGCCTAAAGTTTTTCCGGACCATCAAATACGACCTAAGGAACCATAGTCACCGCCCCGCCATGATCGTTCCTATGTTTTTGTATTTTTTGGCAAAAAACCTAGAATTCCGCGCGATTCCATATTTTCATTTGCTATAGCGCACGCCTCCCGAGTGGTCCCGGAATCCTCGGACCCCGGTCGCCTAATATTTTTCTGGGCCATCAAATACGACCTAAGGAACCATAGTCACCGCCCCACCATGATCGGTCCTCATTTTTTGCATTTTACGTCCAAAAAACTAGAATTCCGCCCGATTCCCATATTTTCGTGTGTTATTGCCCAAGCCTTCCGAGTGGGCCGGGCCTACCAGACTCGGATCGCCTAAAATTTTTCCAGGCCATCAAATACAACCTAAGGAACCATAGTCACCGCCCTGCCATGATCGTTCCTCATTTTATGCAGTTTTCGGCCAAAACACTAGAATTCCGCCCGATTACCATATTATTGTGTGCTATTGCCCACGCCTTCCGAGTGGGCCGAGCCCCCCGTACTCGGATCGCCTAAACTTTTTCGGGCCATAAAATAGGACCTAAGGAACCATAGTCACCACCTCGCCATGATCGTTCCTCATGTTTTGCATTTTTCGGCCAAAAAACTAGAATTCGCCCGGTTCCCATATTTTTGTGTGCTATAGCCCACGCTTTCCAAGTGGTCCCGGTATCCCCGGACCCCGATCGCCTAAAAATTTTCAGGGCCATCAAATACGACCTAAGGAACCATAGGAACTGCCCCGCCATGATCGTTCCTCACTTATTGCGATTTCCGGCAAAAAAATTAGAATTCCGCCCGATTCCCACATTTTCGTGTGCTATAGCCCACGCCTTCCGAGTGGGCCGGGTCTCCCAGACTCGGATCGCCTAAACTTTTTCCGGGCCATCAAATACGACCTAAGGGACCATAGTCACCGTTCTGCCATGATCGTTCGTCATTTTTTGCATTTTTCGGCCAAAAAACTAAAATTCTGCCCGATTGCCATATTTTCGTGTGTTATAGCACACGCCTTCCAAGTGGTCCCGGGACCCCCGGACCCCGATATCCTAAAAAAATTTCGGTCCATAAAATACGACCCAATGAACCATAGTAACCACCCCGCATGATCGTTCCTCATTTTTTGCGTTTTTCTGCCAAAAGACTAGAATTCCGCGTGATTCCTATATTTTCGTCTACTATTGCCCATGCCTTCCGAGTGGGTCGAGCCTCCAGGACTCGGATCGCCTAAAATTTTTCCGGGCCATCAAATACGACCTAAGGAACCATATTCACCGCCCCGCTAGGATCGTTCCTCATGTTTTGCATTTTTCGGTCAAAAACCTAGAATTCCGCTCGATTCCCATATTTTTGTGTGCTACAACCCACGCCTTCCAAGTGGTCCCGGGATCCTCGGACCCCAGTCGCCTAATATTTTTCTGGGCCATCAAATACGACCTAAGGAACCATAGTCACCACCCCACCATGATCGGTCCTCATTTTTTGCATTTTACGTCCAAAAAACTAGAATTCCGCCCGATTCCCATATTTTCATGTGTTATTGCCCAAGCCTTCCGAGTGGGCCGGGCCTACCAGACTCGGATCGCCTAAAAATTTTCCGGGCCATCAAATACGACCTAAGGAACCATAGTCACCGCCCCGCCATGATCGTTGCTAATATTTTGCATTTTTCGGACAAAAAACTAGAATTTCGCCCGATTCCCATATTTTCGTGTGCTATAACTCACGCCTTCCAAGTGGTCCCGGTACCCCCGGACCCCGATCGCCTAAAATTTTTCCGGGCCATCAAATATGACCCAAGGAACCATAATAACCGCCCTGCCATGATCGTTCCCCATTTTTGCGTTTTTCGGCCAAAAAACTAGAATTCCGCGTGATTCCCATATTTTCGTGTGCAAAATAGCCCACGTCTTCCGAGTGGGCCGGGACTTCCGGACTCGGATCGCCTAAAAAATTTATGGGCCATCAAATACGACCCAAGGAACCATAATAACCACCCCGCCATGATCGTTCCCCATTTTTGCATTTTTCGGCCAAAAAACTAGAATTCCGCGTGATCCCCATATTTTCGAGTGCTAAATAGCCCTCGTCTTCCGAGTGGGCCAGGCCTTCCGGACTCGGATCGCCTAAAATTTTTTTGGGCCGTCAAATATGACCTAAGGAATCATAGTCACCGCCCCGCAATGATCGATACTCATTTTTTGCATTTTTCGGCCAAAAAACTAGAATTCCGCCCGATTCCCATATTCTCGTGTGTAATAGCCCACGCCTTCCAAGTTGTCCCGGGAACCCCGGACCCTGATCGCCTAATATTTTTACGGGCCATAAAATATGATTTAAGGAACCATAGTCACCGCCCTACCATGATCGTTCCTCATTTTTTCCGGTTTTCGGCCAAAAAACTAGAATTCCGCGCGATTCCCATATTTTCGTGTGCTATAGCCCACGCCTTCCGAGTGGTCCCAGACCCCCGTACCCCTATCGCCTAAAGTTTTTCCGGACCATCGAATACGACCTAAGGAACCATAGTCACCTCCCCGCCATGATCGTTCCTATGTTTTTGTATTTTTTGGCAAAAAATCTAGAATTCCGCGCGATTCCATATTTTCATTTGCTATAGCCCACGCCTTCCGAGTGGTGCTGGGAACCCCGGACCCCGATCGCCTAAAAATTTTCCAGCCATCAAATACGACCTAAGGAACCATAGTCACGCCCCGCCATGATCGTTCCTCATTTTATGCAGTTTTCGGCCAGAACACTAGAATTCCGCCCGATTACCATATTATTGTGTGCTATTGCCCACGCCTTCCGTGTGGGCCGAACCCCCCGTACACGGATCGCCTAAAGTTTTTTCGGGCCATAAAATAGGACCTAAGGAACCATAGTCACCACCTCGCCATGATCGTTCCTCATTTTTCGCATTTTTCGGCCAAAAAACTAGAATTCTGCCCGTTTCCCATATTTTTGTGTGCTATAGCCCACGCTTTCCAAGTGATCACGGGATCCCCGGACCACGATCGCCTAAAATTTTTCCGACCCATCAAATACGACCTAAGGAACCATAGGAACTGCCCCGCCATGATCGTTCCTCACTTATTGCTATTTCCGGCAAAAAAACTAGAAATCCGCCCGATTCCCATATTTTCGTGTGCTATAGCCCACACCTTCCGAGTGGGCCGGCCCCCCCGGACTCGGATCATCAAAATTTTATTCGGGCCATCAAATAAGACCTAAGGAACCATATTCACCTCCCCGCCATGATCGTTCCTCATTGTCTGCATTTTTCGGCTAAAAACTAGAATTCCGTACGATTCCCATATTTTTCGTGTGCTATAATTGCCCACGCCTTTCCAATGGGTAGGGAATCCCGGACACCGATCGCCTAAATTTTTTCCGGACCATCAAATACGACCTAAGAAACTATAGTCACCGCCCTGCCATGATCGTTACTCATATTTTGTGTTTTTCGGCCAAAAAACTAGAATTCCGCCCGATTCCCATATTTTCGTATGCTATAGCCCACGCCTTCCGAGTGGGCCGGGTCTCCCGGACTCGGATCGCCTAAACTTTTTCCGAGCCATCAAATACGACCTAAGGAACCATAGTCACCGTTCCGCCATGATCGTTCCTCATTTTTTGCATTTTTCGGCCAAAAAACTAAAATTCTGCCCGATTCCCATATTTTCGTGTGTTATAGCACACGCCTTCCAAGTGGTCCCCGGACCCCGATCGCCTAAAATTTTTTTGGGCCATAAAATACGACCCAAGGAACCATAGTAACCACCCCGCCATGATCGTTCCTCATATTTTGTGTTTTTCTGCCAAAAAACTCGAATTCTGCGTGATTCCCATATTTTCGTCTATTATTGCCCACTCCTTCCGAGTGGGTCGGGCCTCCAAGACTCGGATCGCCTAAAAATTTTTCGGGCCATCAAATACGACCTAAGGAACCATATTCATCGCCCCGCCATGATCGTTCCTCATTTTTTGCATTTTTCGGTCAAAACCTAGAATTCCGCTCGATTCCTATATTTTTGTGTGCTACAGCCCACGCCTTCCAAGTGGTCCTGGGAACCACGGACCCCGGTCGCCTAATATTTTTATGGGCCATCAAATACGACCTAAGGAACCATAGTCACCGCCCCACCATGATTGGTCCTCATTTTTTGCATTTTACGTCCAAAAAACTAGAATTCCGCCCGATTCCCATATTTTCGTGTGTTATTGCCCAAGCCTTCCGAGTGTGCCGGGCCTACCAGACTCGGATCGCCTAAAATTTTTTCGAGCCATCAAATACGAACTAAGGAACCATAGTCACCGCCCCGCCATGATCGTTGCTAATATTTTGCATTTTTCGGCCAAAAAACTAGAATTCCGCCCGATTCCCATATTTTCGTGTGCTATAGCTCACGCCTTCCAAGTGGTCCCGGGAACCCCGGACCCCGATCGCCTAATATTCTTACGGGCCATAAAATATGATTTAAGGAATCATTGCCACCGCCCTACCATGATCGTTCCTCATTTTTTGCATTTTTCGGCCAAAAAACTAGAATTCCGCGCGATTCCCATATTTTCGTGTGCTATAGCCCACGCCTTCCGAGTGGACCTAGACCCCCGGACCCCTATCCCCTAAAGTTTTTCCGTACCATCAAATACGACCTAAGGAACCATAGTCACCGCCCCGCCATGATCGTTCCTCATTTTATGCAGTTTTCGGCCAAAACCCTAGAATTCCGCCCGATTACCATATTATTGTGTGCTATTGCCCACGCCTTCCGAGTGGGCCGAGCCCCCCATACTCGGATCGCCTAAAGTTTTTTCGGGCCATAAAATAGGACCTAAGGAACCATAGTCACCACCTCGCCATGATCGTTCCTCATTTTTTGCATTTTTCGGTCAAAAACCTAGAATTCCGCTCGATTCCCATATTTTTGTGTGCGACAGCCCACGCCTTCCAAGTGGTCCCGGGAACCTCGGACCCCGATCGCCTAAAATTTTCCGGGCCATCAAATACGACCTAAGGAACCATAGGAACTGCCCCGCTATGATCGTTCCTCAATTATTGCGATTTCCGGCAAAAAAACTAGAATTCTGCCCGATTCCCATATTTTCGTGTGCTATAGCCCACACCTTCCGAGTGGGCCCGGGATCCCATAGCCTAAGGAACCATAGTCACCGCCCCATCATGATAGGTCCTCAGTTTTTGCATTTTACATCCAAAAATCTAGAATTTCGCCCGATTCCCATAGTTTCGTGTGTTTTTGCCCAATCCTTCCGAGTGGGCCGGGCCTACCAGACTCGGATCGCCTAAAATTTTTCCGAGCCATCAAATACGACCTAAGGAACCATAGTCACCGACCCGCCATGATCGTTGCTAATATTTTGCATTTTTCGGCCAGAAAACTAGAATTTCGCCCGATTCCCATATTTTCGTGTGCTATTGCTCACGCCTTCCAAGTGGTCCCGGTACCCCCCGGACCCCGATCGCCTAAAATTTTTCCGGGCCATCAAATACAACCCAAGGAACCATAATAACCGCCCCGCCATGATCATTTCCCATTTTTGTATTTTTCGGCCAAAAAACTAGAATTCCGCATGATTCCCATATTTTCGTGTGCTAAATAGCCCACGTCTTCCGAGTGGGCCGGACCTTCCGGACTCGGATCGCCTAAAAAATTTTCGGGCTGTCAAATATGACCTAAGGAACCATAGTCACCGCCCCACAATGATCGTTCCTCATTTTTTGCATTTTTTGGCCAAAAAACTAGAATTCCGCCCGATTCCCATATTTTCGTGAGTTATAGCCCACGCCTTCCAAGTGGTCCCGGGAACCCCGGACCCCGGTCGCCTAATATTTTTACGGGACATAAAATATGATTTAAGGAACCATAGTCACCGCCCTGTAATGATCGTTCCTCATTTATTGCGTTTTTCGGCCAATAAACTAGAATTCCGCGCGATTCCCATATTTTCGTGTGCTATAGCCCACGCCTTCCGAGTGGTCCCAGACCCACGGACCCCTATCGCCTAAAGTTCTTCCGGACCATCAAATACGACCTAAGGAACCATAGTCACCGCCCCGCCATGATCGTTCCTCATTTTATGCAGTTTTCGGCCAAAACATTAGAATTCCGCCCGATTACCATATTATTGTGTGCTATTGCCCACGCCTTCCGAGTGGGCCGAGCTCCCCGTACTCGGATTGCCTAAAGTTTTCTCGGGCCATAAAATAAGACCTAAGGAACCATATTCACCACCTCGCCATGATCGTTCCTCATTTTTTGCATTTTTCGGCCAAAATACTAGAATTCCGCCCGGTTCCCATATTTTTGTGAGCTATAGCCCACGCTTTCCAAGTGGTCCCGGGATCCCCGGACCCCGATCGCCTAAAAATTTTCCGGGCCATCAAATACGACCTAAGGAACCATATTCACTGCCCCGCCATGATCGTTCCTCATTTTATGCAATTTTCGGCGAAAACACTAGAATTCCGCCTGATTACCATATTATTGTGTGCTATTGCCCACGCCTTCCGAGTGGGCCGAGCCCCCCGTACTCGGATCGCCGAAAGTTTTTTCGGGCCATACAATATGACCCAAGGTACCATAGTAACCACCCTTCCATGATCGTTCCTCAGGTTTTGCGTTTTTCTGCCAAAAAACTAGAATTCCGCGTGATTCCCATATTTTCGTCTACTATTGCCCACGCCTTCCGAGTTGGTCGGACCTCCAGGACTCGAATCGCCTTAAAATTTTTCGGGCCATCAAATACGACCTAAGGAACCATATTCACCGCCCTGCCATGATCGTTCCTCATTTTTTGCATTTTCGGCCAAAAAACTAGAATTCCGCCCGATTCCCATATTTTCGTGTGCTATAGCTCACGCCTTCCAAGTGGTCCCGGTACCCCAGGACCTCGATCGCCTAAAATTTTTCCGGGCCATCAAGTACGACCCAAGGAACCATAATAACCGCCCCGCCATGATCGTTCCCCATTTTTGCATTTTTCGGCCAAAAAACTAGAATTCCGCGTGATTCCCATATTTTCGTGTGCTAAATAGCCCACGTCTTCCGAGTGGGCCCGGCCTTCCGGACTCGGATCGCCTAAAATTTTTTCGGGCCATCAAATACGACCTAAGGAACCATAGTCACCACCCCGCAATGATCGTTCCTCATTTTTTGCATTTTTCGGCCAAAAAACTGGAATTCTGCCTGATTCCCATATTTTCGTGTGCTATAGCCAATGCCTTCCGAGTGCTCCCAGACCCCCGGACCCCTATCGCCTAAAGTTTTTCCGGACCATCAAATATGACCTAAGGAACCATAGTCACCGCCCCTCCATGACCGTTCTTCATTTTTTGCGTTTTTCAGCCAAAAACCTAGAATTTCGCCCGATTCCCATATTTTCGAGTGTTATATCCCACGCCTTCCGAGTGGGCCGGCCCCTCGGACTAAGATCACCTAAAAAAATTTCGGGCAATGAAATACAACCTAAGGAACCATAGTCACTGCCCCGCCATGATCGTTCCTCATTTTTTGCATTTTTCGGCCAAAACACTAGAATTCTGCCCGATTACCATATTATTGTGTGCTATTGCCCACGCCTTCCGAGTGGGCCGAGCCCCCGTACTCGGATCGCCTAAAGTTTTTTCGGGCCATAAAATAGGACCTAAGGAACCATAGTCACCACCTCGCCATAATCGTTCCTCATTTTTCGTATTTTTCATTCAAAAAACTAGAATTCCGCCCGGTTCCCATATTTTTGTGTGCTATAGCCCACGCTTTCCAAGTGGTCCCGGGATCCCCGGACCCCGATCGCCTAAAATTTTTCCGGGCCATCAAATACGACCTAAGGAACCATAGGAACTGCCCTGCCATGATCGTTCCTCACTTATTGCGATTTTCGGTAGAAAAAAATTGAATTCCGCCCGATTCCCATATTTTTGTGTGCTAAATAGCCCACGTCTTCCGAGTGGGCCGGGCCTTCCGGACTCGGATCACCTAAAAATTTTTCGGGCCGTCAAATACGACCTAAGGATCCATAGTTACCGCCCCACAATGATCGTTCCTCATTTTTTGCATATTTCGGCCAAAAAACTAGAATTCCGCCCGATTCCCATATTTTCGTGTGCTATAGCTCACGCCTTCCAAGTGGTTCCGGGAACCCCGGACCCCGATCGCCTAATATTTTTACGGGCCATAAAATATGATTTAAGGAACCATAGTCACCGCCCTACCATGATCGTTCCTCATTTTTTGCGTTTTTCGGCCAAAAAACTAGAATTCCGCGCGATTCCCATATTTTCGTGTGCTATAGCCCACGCCTTCCGAGTGGTCCCAGACCCCCGGACCCCTATCCCCTAAAGTTTTTCCGGACCATCAAATACGACCTAAGGAACCATAGTCACTGCCCCGCCATGATCGTTCCTCATTTTATGCAGTTTCCGGCCAAAACCCTATAATTCCGCCCGATTACCATATTATTGTGTGCTATTGCCCACGCCTTTCGAGTGGGCCGAGCCCCCGTACTCGGATCGCCTAATGTTTTTTCGGGCCATAAAATAGGACCTAAGGAACCATAGTCACCACCTCGCCATGATCGTTCCTCATTTTTTGCATTTTTCGGTCAAAAACCTAGAATTCCGCTCGATTCCCATATTTTTGTGTGCGACAGCCCACGCCTTCCAAGTGGTCCCGGGAACCTCGGACCCCGATCACCTAAAAATTTTCCGGGCCATCAAATATGACCCAAGGAACCATAATAACTGCCCCGCCATGATCATTCCCCATTTTTGTATTTTTCGGCCAAAAAACTAGAATTCCGCGTGATTCCCATATTTTCGTGTGCTAAATAGCCCACGTCTTCCGAGTGGGCCGGGCCTTCCGGACTCGCATCGCCTAAAAAATTTTCGGGCTATCAAATACGACCTAAGGAACCATAGTCAACGCCCCACAATGATCGTTCCTCATTTTTTGCATTTTTCGGCCAAAAAACTAGAATTCCGCCCGATTCCCATATTTTCGTGAGTTATAGCCCACGCCTTCCAAGTGGTCCAGGGAACCCCGGACCCCGGTCGCCTAATATTTTTACGGGCCATAATATATGATTTAAGGAACCATAGTCACCGCCCTGCAATGATCGTTCCTCATTTATTGCGTTTTTCGGCCAATAAACTAGAATTCCGCGCGATTCCCATATTTTCGTGTGCTATAGCCCACGCCTTCCGAGTGGTCCCAGACCCACGGACCCCTATCGCCTAAAGTTCTTCCGGACCATCAAATACGACCTAAGGAACCATAGTCACCGCCCCGCCATGATCGTTCCTCATTTTATGCAGTTTTCGGCCAAAACACTAGAATTTCGCCCGATTACCATATTATTGTGTGCTATTGCCCACGCCTTCCGAGTGGGCCGAGCCCCACGTACTCGGATTGCCTAAAGTTTTCTCGGGCCATAAAATAAGACCTAAGGAACCATAGTCACCACCTCGCCATGATCGTTCCTCATTTTTCGCATTTTTCGGCCAAAAAACTAGAATTCCGCCCGGTTCCCATATTTTTGTGAGCTATAGCCCACGCTTTCCAAGTGGTCCCGGGATCCCCGGACCCCGATCGCCTAAAAATTTTTCCGGGCCATCAAATACGACCTAAGGAACCATATTCACCGCCCCGCCATGATCGTTCCTCATTTTATGCAATTTTCGGCCAAAATACTAGAATTCCGCCTGATTACCATATTATTGTGTGCTATTGCCCACGCCTTCCGAGTGGGCCGAGCCCCCCGTACTCAGATCGCCGAAAGTTTTTTCGGGCCATACAATATGACCCAAGGTACCATAGTAACCACCCTGCCATGATCGTTTCTCATTTTTTGCGTTTTTCTGCCAAAAAACTAGAATTCCGCGTGATTCTCATATTTTCGTCTACTATTGCCCACGCCTTCCGAGTGGGTCGGGCCTCCAGGACTCGGATCGCCTTAAAAATTTCCGGGCCATCAAATACGACCTAAGGAACCATATTCACCGCCCTGCCATGATCGTTCCTCATTTTTTGCATTTTTCGGTCAAAAACCTAGAATTTCGCTCGATTCCCATATTTTTGTGTGCTACAGCCCACGCCTTCCAAGTGGTCCCGGGAACCTCGGACCCCGGTCGCCTAATATTTTTCTGGGCCATCAAATACGACATAAGGAACCATAGTCACCGCCCCACCATGATCGACCCTCATTTTTTGCATTTTACGTCCAAAAAACTAGAATTTCGCCCGATTCCCATATTTTCGTGTGTTATTGCCCAAGCCTTCCGAGTGGGCCGGGCCTACCAGACTCGGATGGCCTAAAATTTTTCCGGGCCATCAAATACGACCTAAGGAACCATAGCCACCGCCCCGCCATGATCTTTGCTAATATTTTGCATTTTTCGGCCAAAAAACTAGAATTCCGCCCGATTCCCATATTTTCGTGTGCTATAGCTCATGCCTTCCAAGTGGTCCCGGTACCCTCGGACCTCGATCGCCTAAAATTTTTTCGGGCCATCAATTACGACCCAAGGAACCATAATAACCACCCCGCCATGATCCTTCCCCATTTTTGCGTTTTTCGGCCAAAAAACTAGAATTCCGCGTGATTCCCATATTTTCGTGTGCTAAATAGCCCACGTCTTTCCGAGTGGGCCCGGCCTTCCGGACTCGGATCGCCTAAAATTTTTTCGGGCCATCAAATACGACCTAAGGAACCATAGTCACCACCCCGCAATGATCGTTCCTCATTTTTTGCATTTTTCGGCCAAAAAACTAGAATTCCGCCCGATTCCCATATTTTCGTGTGCTATTGCCAACGCCTTCCGACTGCTCCCAGACCCCCGGACCCCTATCGCCTAAAGTTTTTTCGGACCATGAAATATGACCTAAGGAACCATAGTCACCGCCCCTCCATGATCGTTCCTCATTTTTTGCATATTTCGGCCAAAAAACTAGAATTCCGCCCGATTCCCATATTTTCGTGTGCTATAGCTCACGCCTTCCAAGTGGTTCCGGGAACCCCGGACCCCGATCGCCTAATATTTTTACGGGCCATAAAATATGATTTAAGGAACCATAGTCACCGCCCTACCATGATCGTTCCTCATTTTTTGCGTTTTTCGGCCAAAAAACTAGAATTCCGCGCGATTCCCATATTTTCGTGTGCTATAGCCCACGCCTTCCGAGTGGTCCCAGACCCCCGGACCCCTATCCCCTAAAGTTTTTCCGGACCATCAAATACGACCTAAGGAACCATAGTCACTGCCCCGCCATGATCGTTCCTCATTTTATGCAGTTTCCGGCCAAAACCCTATAATTCCGCCCGATTACCATATTATTGTGTGCTATTGCCCACGCCTTTCGAGTGGGCCGAGCCCACCGTACTCGGATCGCCTAAAGTTTTTTCGGTCCATAAAATAGGACCTAAGGAACCATAGTCACCACCTCGCCATGATCGTTCCTCATTTTTTGCTTTTTTCGGTCAAAAACCTAGAATTCCGCTCGATTCCCATATTTTTGTGTGCGACAGCCCACGCCTTCCAAGTGGTCCCGGGAACCTCGGACCCCGATCACCTAAAAATTTTCCGGGCCATCAAATATGACCCAAGGAACCATAATAACTGCCCCGCCATGATCATTCCCCATTTTTGTATTTTTCGGCCAAAAAACTAGAATTCCGCGTGATTCCTATATTTTCGTGTGCTAAATAGCCCACGTCTTCCGAGTGGGCCGGGCCTTCCGGACTCGCATCGCCTAAAAAATTTTCGGGCTATCAAATACGACCTAAGGAACCATAGTCAACGCCCCACAATGATCGTTCCTCATTTTTTGCATTTTTCGGCCAAAAAACTAGAATTCCGCCCGATTCCCATATTTTCGTGAGTTATAGCCCACGCCTTCCAAGTGGTCCAGGGAACCCCGGACCCCGGTCGCCTAATATTTTTACGGGCCATAAAATATGATTTAAGGAACCATAGTCACCGCCCTGCAATGATCGTTCCTCATTTATTGCGTTTTTCGGCCAATAAACTAGAATTCCGCGCAATTCCCATATTTTCGTGTGCTATAGCCCACGCCTTCCGAGTGGTCCCAGACCCACGGACCCCTATCGCCTAAAGTTCTTCCGGACCATCAAATACGACCTAAGGAACCATAGTCACCGCCCCGCCATGATCGTTCCTCATTTTATGCAGTTTTCGGCCAAAACACTAGAATTTCGCCCGATTACCATATTATTGTGTGCTATTGCCCACTCCTTCCGAGTGGGCCGAGCCCCACGTACTCGGATTGCCTAAAGTTTTCTCGGGCCATAAAATAAGACCTAAGGAACCATAGTCACCACCTTGCCATGATCGTTCCTCATTTTTCGTATTTTTCGGCCAAAAAACTAGAATTCCGCCCGGTTCCCATATTTTTGTGAGCTATAGCCCACGCTTTCCAAGTGGTCCCGTGATCCCCGGACCCCGATCGCCTAAAATTTTTCCGGGCCATCAAATACGACCTAAAGAACCATATTCACCGCCCCGCCATGATCGTTCCTCATTTTATGCAATTTTCGGCCAAAATACTAGAATTCCGCCTGATTACCATATTATTGTGTGCTATTGCCCACGCCTTCCGAGTGGGCCGAGCCCCCCGTACTCGGATCGCCGAAAGTTTTTTCGGGCCATACAATATGACCCAAGGTACCATAGTAACCACCCTGCCATGATCGTTTCTCATTTTTTGCGTTTTTCTGCCAAAAAACTAGAATTCCGCGTGATTCTCATATTTTCGTCTACTATTGCCCACGCCTTCCGAGTGGGTCGGGCCTCCAGGACTCGGATCGCCTTAAAAATTTCCGGGCCATCAAATACGACCTAAGGAACCATATTCACCGCCCTGCCATGATCGTTCCTCATTTTTTGCATTTTTCGGTCAAAAACCTAGAATTTCGCTCGATTCCCATATTTTTGTGTGCTACAGCCCACGCCTTCCAAGTGGTCCCGGGAACCTCGGACCCCGGTCGCCTAATATTTTTCTGGGCCATCAAATACGACATAAGGAACCATAGTCACCGCCCCACCATGATCGACCCTCATTTTTTGCATTTTACGTCCAAAAAACTAGAATTTCGCCCGATTCCCATATTTTCGTGTGTTATTGCCCAAGCCTTCCGAGTGGGCCGGGCCTACCAGACTCGGATGGCCTAAAATTTTTCCGGGCCATCAAATACGACCTAAGGAACCATAGCCACCGCCCCGCCATGATCTTTGCTAATATTTTGCATTTTTCGGCCAAAAAACTAGAATTCCGCCCGATTCCCATATTTTCGTGTGCTATAGCTCATGCCTTCCAAGTGGTCCCGGTACCCTCGGACCTCGATCGCCTAAAATTTTTTCGGGCCATCAATTACGACCCAAGGAACCATAATAACCACCCCGCCATGATCCTTCCCCATTTTTGCGTTTTTCGGCCAAAAAACTAGAATTCCGCGTGATTCCCATATTTTCGTGTGCTAAATAGCCCACGTCTTCCGAGTGGGCCCGGCCTTCCGGACTCGGATCGCCTAAAATTTTTCGGGCCATCAAATACGACCTAAGGAACCATAGTCACCACCCCGCAATGATCGTTCCTCATTTTTTGCATTTTTCGGCCAAAAAACTAGAATTCCGCCCGATTCCCATATTTTCGTGTGCTATTGCCAACGCCTTCCGACTGCTCCCAGACCCCCGGACCCCTATCGCCTAAAGTTTTTTCGGACCATGAAATATGACCTAAGGAACCATAGTCACCGCCCCTCCATGATCGTTCCTCATTTTTTGCATTTTTCGGCCAAAACACTAGAATTCTGCCCGATTCCCATATTATTGTGTGCTATTGCCCACGCCTTCCAAGTGGGCCGAGCCCCCCGTACTCGGATCGCCTTAAAGTTTTTTCGGGCCATAAAATAGGACCTAAGGAACCATAGTCACCACCTCGCCATAATCGTTCCTCATTTTTCGTATTTTTTGTCCAAAAAACTAGAATTCCGCCCGGTTCCCATATTTTTGTGTGCTATAGCCCACGCTTTCCAAGTGGTCCCGGGATCCCCGGACCCAGATCGCCTAAAATTTGTCTGGGCCATCAAATACGACCTAAGGAACCATAGGAACTGCCCCGCCATGATCGTTCCTCACTTATTGCGATTTCCGGCAGAAAAAAATAGAATTCCGCCCGATTCCCATATTTTCGTGTGCTAAATAGCCCACGTCTTCCGAGTGGGCCGGGCCTTCCGGACTCGGATCGCCTAAAAAATTTTTGGGCCTGTCAAATACGACCTAAGTAACCATAGTTACCGCCCCACAATGATCGTTCCTCATTTTTTGCATTTGTCGGCCAAAAAACTAGAATTCCGCCCGATTCCCATATTTTCGTGTGCTATAGCTCACACCTTCCAAGTGATCCCGGGAACCCCGGACCCCGATCGCCTAATATTTTTACGGGCCATAAAATATGATTTAAGGAACCATAGTCACCGCCCTACCATGATCGTTCCTCATTTTTTGCGTTTTTCGGCCAAAAAACTAGAATTCCGTGCGATTCCCATATTTTCGTGTGCTATAGCCCACGCCTTCCGAGTGGTCCCAGACCCCCGGACCCCTATCCCTTAAAATTTTTACAGACAATCAAATACGACCTAAGGAACCATATTCACCGCCCCGCCATGATCGTTCCTCATTTTTTGCATTTTTTGGCCAAAACAATAGAATTCCGCCCGATTACCATATTATTGTGTGCTATTGCCCACGCCTTCCGAGTGGGCCGAGCCCCCCGTACTCGGATCGCCTAAAGTTTTTTCGGGCCATAAAATAGGACCTAAGGAACCATAGTCACCACCTCGCCATGATCGTTCCTCATTTTTTGCATTTTTCGGTCAAAAACCTAGAATTTCGCTCGATTCCCATATTTTTGTGTGCGATAGCCCACGCCTTCCAAGTGGTCCCGGGAACCTCGGACCCCGATCGCCTAAAATTTTTTCGGGCCATCAAATACGACCCAAGGAACCATAATATCCGCCCCGCCATGATCATTCCCCATTTTTGCATTTTTCGGCCAAAAAACTATAATTCCGCGTGATTCCCATATTTTCGTGTGCTAAATAGCCCACCTCTTCCGAGTGGGCCGGGCCTTCCGGACTCGAATCGCCTAAAAATTTTTCGGGATGTCAAATATGACCTAAGGAACCATAGTCACCGCCCCACAATGATCGTTCCTCATTTTTTGTATTTTTCGGCCAAAAAACTAGAATTCCGTACGATTCCCATATTTTCGTCTACTATTGCCCACGCCTTCTGAGTGGGTCGGGCCTCGAGGACTCGGATCGCCTAAAAATTTTCCGGGACATCAAATATGACCTAAGGAACCATATTCACCCCCCTGCCATGATCGTTCCTCATTTTTTGCATTTTTCGGCCAAAAAACTAGAATTCCGCCCGATTCCCATATTTTCGTGTGCTATAGCTCACGCCTTCCAAGTGGTCCCGGTACCCCCGGACCCCGATCGCCTAAAAATTTTCCGGGCCATCAAATACGACCCAAGGAACCATAATAACCGCCCCGCCATGATCGTTCCCCATTTTTGCGTTTTTCGGCCAAACAATTAGAATTCCGCGTGACTCCCATATTTTCGTGTGCTATAGCCCACGTCTTCCGAGTGGGTCGGGCCTTCCGGACTCGGATCGCCTAAAAAATTTTTGGGCTGTCAAATACGACCTAAGTAACCATAGTTACCGCCCCACAATGATCGTTCCTCATTTTTGCATTTTTCGGCCAAAAAACTAGAATTCCGCCCGATTCCCATAGTTTCGTGTGTTATAGCCCACGCCTTCCAAGTGGTCCCGGGAACCCCGGACCCCGATCACCTAATATTTCTACGAGCCATAAAATATGATTTAAGGAACCATAGTCACCGCCCTACCATGATCGTTCCTCATTTTTTGCATTTTTCGGCCAAAAAACTAGAATTCCGCGCGATTCCCATATTTTCGTGTGCTATAGCCCACGCCTTCCGAGTGCTCCCAGACTCCCGGACCCCTATCGCCTAAAGTTTTTCCGGACCATCAAATACGACCTAAGGAACCATAGTCACCGCCCCTCCATGATCGTTCTTCATTTTTTGCATTTTTCGGCCAAAAACCTAGAATTTCGCCCGATTCCCATATTTTCGAGTGTTATATCCCATGCCTTCCGAGTGGGACGGCCCCCCGGACTCGGATCACCTAAAACGTTTTCGGGCAATCAAATATAACCTAAGGAACCATAGTCACTGCCCCGCCATGATCGTTCCTCATTTTTTGCATTTTTCGGCCAAAATACTAGAATTTCGCCCGATTACCATATTATTGTGTGTTATTGCCCACGCCTTCCGAGTGGACCGAGCCCCCCGTACTCGGATCGCCTAAAGTTTTTTCGGGCCATAAAATAGGACCTAAGGAACCATAGTCACCACCTCGCCATGATCGTTCATCATTTTTCGCATTTTTCGGCCAAAAAACTAGAATTCCGCCCGGTTCCCATATTTTTGTGTGCTATAGCCCACGCTTTCCAAGTGGTCCCGGGATCCCCGGACCCCGATCGCCTAAATTTTTTCCGGGCCATCAAATACGACCTAAGGAACCATAGGAACTGCCCCGCCATGATCGTTCCTCACTTATTGCGATTTCCGGCAAAAAAACTAGAATTCCGCCCGATTCCCATATTTTCGTGTGCAGCCCACACCTTCCGAGTGGGCCGGGCCCCCCGGACTCGGATCATCTAAATTTTATTCGGGCCATCAAATAAGACCTAAGGAACCATATTCACCTCCCCGCCATGATCGTTCCTAATTGTTTGCATTTTTCGGCTAAAAAACTAGAATTCCGTACGATTCTCATATTTTCGTGTGCTATAATTGCCCATGCCTTCCCAATGGGTAGGGAATCCCGGACCCCGATCGCCTAAAATTTTTTCGGACCATCAAATAAGACCTAAGAAACCATAGTCACCGCCCCGCCATGATCGTTCCTCATATTTTGTGTTTTTCGGCCAAAAAACTAGAATTCCGCCCGATTCCCATATTTTCGTGTGCTATAGCCCACGCCTTCCGAGTGGGCCGGGTCTCCCGGACTCGGATCTCCTAAACTTTTTCCGGGCCATCAAATACGACCTAAGGAACCATAGTCACCGTTCCGCCATGATCGTTCCTCATTTTTTGCAATTTTCGGCCAAAAAACTAGAATTCTGCCCGATTCCCATATTTTCGTGTGTGCACACGCCTTCCAAGTGGTCCCGGGACCCCGGACCCCGATTGCCTAAAAATTTTTCGGGCCATAAACTATGACCCAGGGAACCATAGTAACCACACCGCCATGATCGTTCCTCATTTTTTGCGTTTTTCTGCGAAAAAACTAGAATTCCGCGTGATTCCCATATTTTCGTCTACTATTGCCCACGCCTTCCGAGTGGGTCGGGCCTCCAGGACTCGGATCGCCTAAAAATTTTCCGGGCCATCAAATACAACCTAAGGAACCATATTCACCGCCCCGCCATGATCGTTCCTCATTTTTTGCATTTTTCGGCCAAAAACGTAGAGTTCCGCTCGATTCCCATATTTTTGTGTGCTACAGCCCACGCCTTCCAAGTGGTCCCGGGAACCTCGGACTCCGGTCGCCTAATATTTTTCTAGGCCATAAAATACGACCTAAGGAACCATAGTCACCACCCCACCATGATCGGTCCTCATTTATTGCATTTTACGTCCAAAAAACTAGAATTCCGCCCGATTCCCATATTTTCATGTGTTATTACCCAAGCCTTCCGAGTGGGCCGGGCCTACCAGACTCGGATCGCCTAAAATATTTCCGGGCCATCAAATACGACCTAAGGAACCATAGTCACTGCCCCGCCATGATCGTTGCTAATATTTTGTATTTTTCGGCCAAAAAACTAGAATTCCGCCCGATTCTCATATTTTCGTGTGCTATAGCTCATGCCTTCCAAGTGGTCCCGGTACCCCCGGACCCCGATCGCCTAAAATTTTTCCGGGCCATCAAATACGACCCAAGGAACCATAATAACCGCCCCGCCATGATCGTTCCCCATTTTTGCATTTTTCGGCCAAAAAATTAGAATTCCGCATGATTCCCATATTTTCATGTGCTATAGCCCACGTCTTCCGAGTGGGTCGGGCCTTCCGGACTCGGATCGCCTAAAAATTTTTCGGGCCGTCAAATACGACCTAAGGAACCATAGTCACCACCCCGCAATGATCGTTCATCATTTTTGCATTTTCGGCCAAAAAACTAGAATTCCGCCCGATTCCCATAGTTTCGTGTGTTATAGCCCACGCCTTCCAAGTGGTCCCGGGAACCCCGGACCCCGATCACCTAATATTTCTACGGGCAATAAAATATGATTTAAGGAACCATAGTCACCGCCCTACCATGATCGTTCCTCATTTTTTGCATTTTTTGGCCAAAAAACTAGAATTCCGCGCGATTCCCATATTTTCGTGTGCTATAGCCCACGCCTTCCGAGTGCTCCCAGACTCCCGGACCCCTATCGCCTAAAGTTTTTCCGGACCATCAAATACGACCTAAGGAACCATAGTCACCGCCCCTCCATTATCGTTCTTCATTTTTTGCATTTTTCGGCCAAAAACCTAGAATTCCGCGTGATTCCCTTATTTTCGTGTGTTATTGCCCACGTCTTCCGAGTGGGCCGGGCCTACCGGACTCGGATCGCCTAAAAAGTTTTCGGGCCGTCAAATACTACCTAAGGAACCATAGTCACCGCCCCACAATGATCGTTCCTCATTTTTTGCATTTTTCGGAGAATTCGGCCCGATTACCATATTATTGTGTGTTATTGCCCACGCCTTCCGAGTGGGCCGAGCCCCCGTACTCGGATCGCCTAAAGTTTTTTCGGGCCATAAAATAGGACCTAAGGAACCATAGTCACCACCTCGCCATGATCGTTCATCATTTTTCGCATTTTTCGGCCAAAAAACTAGAATTCTGCCCGATTCCCATATTTTCGTGTGTGCACACGCCTTCCAAGTGGTCCCGGGACCCCGGACCCCGATTGCCTAAAAAATTTTCGGGCCATAAACTATGACCCAGGGAACCATAGTAACCACCCCGCCATGATCGTTCCTCATTTTTTGCGTTTTTCTGCGAAAAAACTAGAATTCCGCGTGATTCCCATATTTTCGTCTACTATTGCCCACGCCTTCCGAGTGGGTCGGGCCTCCAGGACTCGGATCGCCTAAAAATTTTTCGGGCCATCAAATACGACCTAAGGAACCATATTCACCGCCCCGCCATGATCGTTCCTCATTTTTTGCATTTTTCGGCCAAAACGTAGAATTCCGCTCGATTCCCATATTTTTATGTGCTACAGCCCACGCCTTCCAAGTTGTCCCGGGAACCTCGGACTCCGGTCGCCTAATATTTTTCTAGGCCATAAAATACGACATAAGGAACCATAGTCACCACCCCACCATGATCGGTCCTCATTTTTTGCATTTTACGTCCAAAAAACTAGAATTCCGCCCGATTCCCATATTTTCATGTGTTAGTACCCAAGCCTTCCGAGTGGGCCGGGCCTACCAGACTCGGATCGCCTAAAATTTTTTTGGGCCATCAAATATGACCTAAGGAACCATAGTCACTGCCCCGCCATGATCGTTGCTAATATTTTGTATTTTTCGGCCAAAAAACTAGAATTCTGCCCGATTCCCATATTTTCGTGTGCTATAGCTCACGCCTTCCAAGTGGTCCCGGTACCCCCGGACCCCGATCGCCTAAAATTTTTCCGGGCCATCAAATACGACCCAAGGAACCATAATAATCGCCCCGCCATGATCGTTCCCCATTTTTGCGTTTTTCGGCCAAAAAATTAGAATTCCGCGTGATTCCCATATTTTCATGTGCTATAGCCCACGTCTTCCGAGTGGGTCGGGCCTTCCGGACTCGGATCGCCTAAAAATTTTTCGGGCCATCAAATACGACCTAAGGAACCATAGTCACCACCCCGCAATGATCGTTCCTCATTTTTGCATTTTTCGGCCAAAAAACTAGAATTCCGCCCGATTCCCATAGTTTCGTGTGTTATAGCCCACGCCTTCCAAGTGGTCCCGGGAACCCCGGACCCCGATCACCTAATATTTCTACGGGCCATAAAATATGATTTAAGGAACCATAGTCACCGCCCTACCATGATCGTTCCTCATTTTTTGCATTTTTTGGCCAAAAAACTAGAATTCCGCGCGATTCCCATATTTTCGTGTGCTATAGCCCACGCCTTCCGAGTGCTCCCAGACTCCCGGACCCCTATCGCCTAAAGTTTTTCCGGACCATCAAATACGACCTAAGGAACCATAGTCACCGCCCCTCCATTATCGTTCTTCATTTTTTGCGTTTTTCGGCCAAAAACCTAGAATTCCGCGTGATTCCCTTATTTTCGTGTGTTATTGCCCACGTCTTCCGAGTGGGCCGGGCCTACCGGACTTGGATCGCCTAAAAAGTTTTCGGGCCATCAAATACTACCTAAGGAACCATAGTCACTGCCCCACAATGATCGTTCCTCATTTTTTGCATTTTTCGGCCAAAACACTAGAATTCGGCCCGATTACCATATTATTGTGTGTTATTGCCCACGCCTTCCGAGTGGGCCGAGCCCCCCGTACTCGGATCGCCTAAAGTTTTTTCGGGCCATAAAATAGGACCTAAGGAACCATAGTCACCACCTCGCCATGATCGTTCATCATTTTTCGCATTTTTCGGCCAAAAAACTAGAATTCCGCCCGGTTCCCATATTTTTGTGTGCTATAGCCCACGCTTTCCAAGTGGTCCCGGGATCCCCGGACCCCGATCGCCTAAATTTTTTCCGGGCCATCAAATACGACCTAAGGAACCATAGGAACTGCCCCGCCATGATCGTTCCTCACTTATTGCGATTTCCGGCAAAAAAACTAGAATTCCGCCCGATTCCCATATTTTCGTGTGCAGCCCACACCTTCCGAGTGGGCCAGTCCCCCCGGACTCGGATCTTCTAAATTTTATTCGGACCATCAAATAAGACCGAAGGAACCATATTTACCTCCCCGCCATGATCGTTCCTCATTGTTTGCATTTTTCGGCTAAAAAACTAGAATTCCGTACGATTCCCATATTTTCGTGTGCTATAATTGCCCACGCCTTCCCAATGGGTAGGGAATCCCGGACACCGATCGCCTAAAATTTTTCCGGACCATCAAATAAGACCTAAGAAACCATAGTCACCGCCCCGCCATGATTGTTCCTCATATTTTGTGTTTTTCGGCCAAAAAACTAGAATTCCGCCCGATTCCCATATTTTCGTGTGCTATAGCCCACGCCTTCCGAGTGGGCCGGGTCTCCCGGACTCGGATCTCCTAAACTTTTTCTGGGCCATCAAATACGACCTAAGGAATCATAGTCACCGTTCCGCCATGATCGTTCCTTTTTTTTGCAATTTTCGGCCAAAAACTAGAATTCTGCCCGATTCCCATATTTTCGTGTGTGCACATGCCTTCCAAGTGGTCCCGGGACCCCGGACCCTGATCGCCTAAATATTTTTCGGGCCATAAACTATGACCCAGGGAACCATAGTAACCACCCCGCCATGATCGTTCCTCATTTTTTGCGTTTTTCTGCGAAAAAACTAGAATTCCGCATGATTCCCATATTTTCGTCTACTATTGCCCACGCCTTCCGAGTGGGTCGGGCCTCCAGGACTCGGATCGCCTAAAATTTTTTCGGGCCATCAAATACGACCTAAGGAACCATATTCACCGCCCCGCCATGATCGTTCCTCATTTTTTGCATTTTTCGGCCAAAAACCTAGAATTCCGCTCGATTCCCATATTTTTGTGTGCTACAGCCCACGCCTTCCAAGTGGTCCCTGGAACCTCGGACTCCGGTCGCCTAATATTTTTCTAGGCCATCAAATACGACCTAAGGAACCATAGTCACCACCCCACCATGATCGGTCCTCATTTTTTGCATTTTACGTCCAAAAAACTAGAATTCCGCCCGATTCCCATATTTTCGTGTGTTATTGCCCAAGCCTTCCGAGTGGGCCGGGCCTACCAGACTCGGATCGCCTAAAATTTTTCCGGGCCATCAAATACGACCTAAGGAACCATAGTCACCGCCCCGCCATGATCGTTGCTAATATTTTGCATTTTTCGGCCAAAAAACTAGAATTCCGCCCGATTCCCATATTTTCGTGTGCTATAGCTCACGCCTTCCAAGTGGTCCCGGTACCCCCGGACCCCGATCGCCTAAAATTTTTCCGGGCCATCAAATACGACCCAAGGAACCATAATAACTGCCCCGCCATGATCGTTCCCCATTTTTGCGTTTTTTGGCCAAAAAATTAGAATTCCGCGTGATTCCCATATTTTCGTGTGCTATAGCCCACGTCTTCCGAGTGGGTCGGGCCTTCCGGACTCGGATCGCCTAAAAAATTTTTGGGCCATCAAATACGACCTAAGGAACCATAGTCACCACCCCGCAATGATCGTTCCTCATATTTGCATTTTTCGGCAAAAAAATTAGAATTCCGCCCGATTCCCATAGTTTCGTGTGTTATAGCCCACGCCTTCCAAGTGGTCCCGGGAACCCCGGACCCCGATCACCTAATATTTCTACGGGCCATAAAATATGATTTAAGGAACCATAGTCACCGCCCTACCATGATCGTTCCTCATTTTTTGCATTTTTTGGCCAAAAAACTAGAATTCCGCGCGAATCCCATATTTTCGTGTGCTATAGCCCACGCCTTCCGATTGCTCCCAGACTCCCGGACCCCTATCGCCTAAAGTTTTTCCGGACCATCAAATACGACCTAAGGAACCATAGTCACCGCCCCTCCATTATCATTCTTCATTTTTTGCGTTTTTCGGCCAAAAACCTAGAATTCCGCGTGATTTCCATATTTTCGTGTGTTATTGCCCACGTCTTCCGAGTGGGCCGGGCCTACCGGACTCGTATCGCCTAAAATTTTTTCGGGCCGTCAAATACTACCTAAGGAACCATAGTCACCGCCCCACAATGATCGTTCCTCATTTTTTGCATTTTTCGGCCAAAAAAATTGAATTCCGTCCCATATTTTCGTGTGTTATAGCCCACACCTTCCAAGTGGTCCCGGGAACCCCGGACCCCGATCGCCTAATATTTTTACGGGCCATAAAATATGATTTAAGGAACCATAGTCACCGCCTTGCCATGATCGTTTCTCTTTTTTTGCGTTTTTCGGCCAAAAAACTAGAATTCCGCGCGATTCCCATATTTTCGTCTGCTATAGCCCACGCCTCCGAGTGGTCCCAGACCCCCGGTCCCCTATCGCCTAAAGTTTTCCAGACCATCAAATACGACCTAAGGAACCTAGTCACCGCCCCACCATGATCGTTCCTCATTTTTTACGTTTTTCTGCGAAAAAACTGGAATTCCGCGTGATTCCCATATTTTCGTCTACTATTGCCCACACCTTCCGAGTGGGTCGGGCCTCCAGGACTCGGATCGCCTAATAATTTTCCAGGCCATCAAATACGACCTAAGGAACCATATTCACCGCCCTGCCATGATCGTTCCTCATTTTTTGCATTTTTCGGCCAAAAACCTAGAATTCCGCTCGATTCCCATATTTTTGTGTGCTACAGCCCACACCTTCCTAGTGGTCCCGGGAACCTTGGACCCCTGTCGCCTAATATTTTTCTGGGCCATCAAATACGATCTAAGGAACCATAGTCACCGCCCCACCATGATCGGTCCTCATTTTTTGCATTTTACGTCCAAAAAACTAGAATTCCGCCCGATTCCCATATTTTTGTGTGTTATTGCCCAAGCCTTCCGAGTGGGCCGGGCCTACCAGACTCGGATCGCCTAAAATTTTTCCGGGCCATCAAATACGACCTAAGGAACCATAGTCACCTCCCCGCCATGATCGTTGCTAATATTTTACATTTTTTGGCCAAAAAACTAGAATTCCGCCTGATTCCCATATTTTCGTGTGCTATAGCTCATGCCTTCCAAGTGGTCCCGGTACCCCCGGACCCCGATCGCCTAAAATTTTTCCAGGCCATCAAATACGACCCAAGGAACCATAATAACCTCCCCGCCATGATCGTTCCCCATTTTTGCGTTTTTCGGCCAAAAAACTAAAATTCCGCGTGATTCCCATATTTTCGTATGCTATTGCCCACGCCTTCCGAGTGGGCCGGCTCTCCCGGAGTCGGATCGCCTAAAAAATTTTCGGGCCGTCAAATACGACCTAAGGAACCATAGTCACCACCCCGCAATGATCGTTCCTCATTTTTTGCATTTTTCGGCCAAAAAACTAGAATTCCGCCCGATTCCCATATTTTCGTGTGTTATAGCCCACGCCTTCCGAGTGGTCCGAGACCCCCGGACCCCTATCGCCTAATATTTTTACGGGCCATAAAATATGATTTAAGGAACCATAGTCACCGCCCTGCCATGATCGTTCCTCATTTTTTGCATTTTTCGGCCAAAAAACTAGAATTCCGCGCGATTCCCATATTTTCGTGTGCTATAGCCCATGCCTTCCGAGTGCTCCCAGACCCCCGGACCCCTATCGCCTAAAGTTTTTTCGGACCAACAAATACGACCTAAGGAACCATAGTCACCACCCCTCCATGATCGTTCTTTATTTTTTGCGTTTTTCGGCCAAAAACCTAGAATTTCGCCCGATTCCCATATTTTCGAGTGTTATATCCCACGCCTTCCGAGTGGGCCGGCCCCCCGGACTCGGATCACCTAAAAGATTTTCGGGCAATCAATTACACTAAGGAACCATAGTCACTTCCCCGCCATGATCGTTCCTCATCTTTTGCATTTTTCGGCCAAAACACTAGAATTCCGCTCGATTACCATATTATTGTGTGCTATTGCCCATGCCTTCCGAGTGGGCCGAGCCCCCCGTACTCGGATCGCCTAAAGTTTTTTCGGGCCATAAAATAGGATCTAAGGAACCATAGTCACCACCTCGCCATAATCATTCCTCATTTTTCGCATTTTTAGGCCAAAAAACTAGAATTCCGCCCGGTTCCCATATTTTTGTGTGCTATAGCCCACGCTTTCCAAGTGGTCCCGGGATCCCCGGACCCCGATCGCCTAAAATTTTTTCCGGGCCAACAAATACGACCTAAGGAACCATAGGAACTGCCCCGCCATGATCGTTCCTCACTTATTGCGATTTACGGCAAAAAAACTAGAATTCCGCCCGATTCCCATATTTTCGTGTGCTATAGCCCACACCTTCCGAGTGGGCCGGGCCCCCTGGACTCGGATCATCTAAATTTTATTCGGGCCATCAAATAAGAAGTAAGGAACCATATTCACCTCCCCGCCATGATCGTTCCTCATTGTTTGCATTTTTCGGCTAAAAACCTAGAATTCCGTACGATTCCCATATTTTCGTGTGCTATAATTGCCCACGCCCTCCCAATGGGTAGGGAATCCTGGACCCCGATCGCCTAAAAAATTTCCGGACCATCAAATACGACCTAAGAAACCATAGTCACCGCCCCGCCATGATCTTTCCTCATATTTTGTGTTTTTCGGCCAAATAACTAGAATTTCGCCCGATTCCCATATTTTCGTGTGCTATAGCCCACGCCTTCCGAGTGGGCCGGGTCTCCTGGAATCGGATCGCCTAAACTTTTTCCGGGCCATCAAATACGACCTAAGGAACCATAGTCACCGCCCCGCCATGATCGTTGCTAATATTTTGCATTTTTCGGCCAAAAAACTAGAATTCTGCCCGATTCCCATATTTTCGTGTGTTATAGCACACGCCTTCCATGTTGTCCCGGGACCCCGGACCCCGATCGCCTAAAAAATTTTCGGGCCATAAACTACGACCCAAGGAACCATAGTAACCACCCCGCCATGATCGTTCCTCATTTTTTGCGTTTTTCTGCGAAAAACTAGAATTCCGCGTGATTCCCATATTTTCGTCTACTATTGCTCATGCCTTCCGAGTGGGTCGGGCCTCCAGGACTCGGATCGCCTAATAATTTTCCAGGCCATCAAATACGACCTAAGGAACCATATTAGCCGCCCTGCCATGATCGTTCCTCATTTTTTGCATTTTTCGGCAAAAAACCTATAATTCCGTTTGATTCCCATATTTTTGTGTGCTACAGCCCACACCTTCCAAGTGGTCCCGGGAACCTTGGACCCTGGTCGCCTAATATTTTGCTGGGCCATCAAATACGATCTAAGGAACCATAGTCACCGCCCCACCATGATCGGTCCTCATTTTTTGCATTTTACGTCCAAAAAACTAGAATTCCGCCCGATTCCCATATTTTCGTGTGTTATTGCCCAAGCCTTCCGAGTGGGCCCGGCCTACCAGACTCGGATCGCCTAAAACTTTTCCGGGCCATCAAATACGACCTAAGAACCATAGTCACCTCCCCGCCATGATCGTTGCTAATATATTTCATTTTTGGGCCAAAAAACTAGTATTCCGCCTTATTCCCATATTTTCGTGTGCTATAGCTCACGCCTTCCAAGTGGTCCCGGTACCCCCGGACCCTGATCGCCTAAAATTTTTCTGGTCCATCAAATACGAACCAAGGAACCATAATAACCTCCCCGCCATGATCGTTCCCCATTTTTGCATTTTTCGGCCAAAAAACTAAAATTCCGCGTGATTCCCATATTTTCGTATGCTATTGCCCACGCCTTCCGAGTGGGCCGGGTCTCCCGGACTCGGATCGCCTAAAAATTTTTCGGGCCGTCAAATACGACCTAAGGAACCATAGTCACCACCCCGCAATGATCGTTCCTCATTTTTTGCATTTTTCGGCCAAAAAACTAGAATTCCGCCCGATTCCCATATTTTCGTGTGTTATAGCCCACGCCTTCCGAGTGGTCCCAGACCCCCGGACCCCTATCGCCTAATATTTTTACGGGCCATAAAATATGATTTAAGGAACCATAGTCACCGCCCTGCCATGATCGTTCCTCATTTTTTGCATTTTTCGACAAAATAATAGAATTCCGCGCGATTCCCATATTTTCGTGTGCTATAGCCCACGCCTTCCGAGTGCTCCCAGACCCCCGGGCCCCTATCGCCTAAAGTTTTTCCGCACCATCAAATATGACCTAAGGAACCATAGTCACCGCCCCTCCATGATCGTTCTTCATTTTTTGCGTTTTTCGGCCAAAAACCTAGAATTTCGCCCGATTCCCATATTTTCGAGTGTTATATCCCACGCCTTCCGAGTGGGCCGACCCCCCGAACTCGGATCACCTAAAAGATGTTCGGGCAATCAATTACACTAAGGAACCATAATCACTGCCCGCCATGATCGTTCCTCATTTTTTGCATTTTTCGGCCAAAACAATAGAATTCCGCCCGATTACCATATTATTGTGTGCTATTGCCCACGCCTTCCGAGTGGGCCGAACCCCTCGTACTCGGATAGCCTAAAGTTTTTTCGGGCCATAAAATAGGATCTAAGGAACCATAGTCACCACCTCGCCATAATCATTCCTCATTTTTCGCATTTTTCGGCCAAAAAACTAGAATTCCGCCCGGTTCCCATATTTTTGTGTGCTATAGCCCACGCTTTCCAAGTGGTCCCGGGATCCCCGGACCCCGATCGCCTAAATTTTTTTCTGTGCCATCAAATACGACCTAAGGAACCATAGGAACTTCCCCGCCATGATCGTTCCTCACTTATTGCGATTTACGGCAAAAAAACTTGAATTCCGCCCGATTCCCATATTTTCGTGTGCTATAGCCCACACCTTCCGAGTGGGCCGGGCCCCCGGACTCGGATCATCTAAATTTTATTCGGGCCATCAAATAAGAAGTAAGGAACCATATTCACCTCCCCGCCATGATCGTTCCTCATTGTTTGCATTTTTCGGCTAAAATCCTAGAATTCCGTACGATTCCGATATTTTCGTGTGCTATAATTGCCCACGCCCTCCCAATGGGTAGGGAATCCCGGACCCCGATCGCCTAAAAATTTTCCGGACCATCAAATACGACCTAAGAAACCATAGTCACCGCCCCGCCATGATCTTTCCTCATATTTTATGTTTTTCGGCCAAAAAACTAGAATTTCGCCCGATTCCCATATTTTCGTGTGCTATAGCCCACGCCTTCCGAGTGGGCCGGGTCTCCGGGAATCGGATCGCCTAAACTTTTTTCGGGCTATCAAATACGACCTAAGGAACCATAGTCACCGTTCCACCATAATCGTTCCTTATTTTTTGCAATTTTCGGCCAAAAAACTAGAATTCTGCCCGATTCCCATATTTTTGTGTGTTATAGCACACGCCTTCCAAGTGGTCCCGGGACCCCGGACCCCGATCGCCTAAAAACTTTTCGGGCCATAAACTACGACCCAAGGAACCATAGTAACAACCCCGCCATAATCGTTCCTCATTTTTTGCGTTTTTCTGCGAAAAAACTAGAATTCCGCGTGATTCCCATATTTTCGTCTACTATTGCCCACGCCTTCCGAGTGGGTCGGGCCTCCAGGACTCAGATCGCCTAAAATTTTTCCGGGCCATCAAATACGACCTAAGGAACCATATTCACCGCCCTACCATGATCGTTCCTCATTTTTTGCATTTTTCGGCCAAAAACCTAGAATTTCGCTCGATTCCCATATTTTTGTGTGCTACAGCCCACGCCTTCCAAGTGGTCCCGGGAACCTCGGACCCCGGTCTCCTAATATTTTTCTGGGCCATCAAATACGACCTAAGGAACCATAGTCACTACCCCACCATGATCGGTCCTCATTTTTTACATTTTACGTCCAAAAAACTAGAATTCCGCCCGATTCCCATATTTTCGTGTGTTATTGCCCAAGCCTTCCGAGTGGGTCGGGCCTACCAGACTCGGATCGCCTAAAAATTTTCCGGGCCATCAAATACGACCTAAGGAACCATAGTCACCGCCCCGCCATGATCGTTGCTAATATTTTGCATTTTTCGGCCAAAAAACTAGAATTCCGCACGATTCCCATATTTTCGTGTGCTATAGCTCACTCCTTCCAAGTGGTCCCGGTACCACCGGACCCCGATCGCCTAAAAGTTTTTCGGGCCATCAAATACGACCCAAGGAACCATAATAACCGCCCCGCCATGATCGTTCCCCATTTTTGCATTTTTCGGCCAAAAAACTAGAATTCCGCGTGATTCCCATATTTTCGTGTGCTAAATAGCCCACGTCTTCCGAGTGGGCTGGGCCTTCCGGACTCGGATCGCCTAAAAATTTTTGGGCTGTCAAATACGACCTAAGGAACCATAGTCACCGCCCCACCATGATCGTTCCTCATTTTTTGCATTTTTCGGCCAAAAAACTAGAATTCCGCCCGATTCCCATATTTTCGTGTGTTATAGCCCACGCCTTCCGAGTGGTCCCAGACCCCCCGACCCCTATCGCCTAATATTTTTACGGGCCATAAAATAAGATTTAAGGAACCATAGTCACCGCCCTACCATGATCGTTCCTCATTTTTTGCATTTTTCGGCCAAAAAACTAGAATTCCGTGTGATTCCCATATTTTCGTGTGCTATAGCCCACGCCTTCCGAGTGCTCCATGACACCCGGACCCCTATCGCCTAAAGTTTTTCCGGACCATCAAATACGACCTAAGGAACCATAGTCACCGCCCCTCCATGATCGTTCTTCATTTTTTGCGTTTTTCGGCCAAAAACCTAGAATTTCGCCTGATTCCCATATTTTCGAGTGTTATATCCCACGCCTTCCGAGTGGGTCGGCCCCCCGGACTCGGATCACCTAAAACATTTTCAGGCAATCAAATACACTAAGGAACTATAGTCACTGCCCCGCCATGATCGTTCCTCATTTTTTTGCATTTTTCGGCCAAAACACTAGAATTTCGCCCGATTACCATATTATTGTGTGCTATTGCCCACGCCTTCCGAGTGGGCCGAGCCCCCGTACTCGGATCGCCTAAAGTTTTTTCGGGCCATAAAATAGGACCTAAGGAACCATAGTCACTACCTCGCCATAATCGTTCCTCATTTTTCGCATTTTTCGGCCAAAAACTAGAATTCCGCCCGGTTCCCATATTTTTGTGTGCTATAGCCCACGCTTTCCAAGTGGTCCCGGGATCCCCGGACCCCGATCGCCTAAAATTTTTCCGGGACATCAAATACGACCTAAGGAACCATAGGAACTGCCCCGCCATGATCGTTCCTCACTTATTGCGATTTCCGGCAATAAAACTAGAATTCCGCCCGATTCCCATATTTTCGTGTGCTATAGCCCACACCTTCCGAGTGGGCCGGGCCCCCGGACTCGGATCATCTAAATTTTATTCGGGCCATAAAATAAGACCTAAGGAACCATATTCACCTCCCCGCCATGATCGTTCCTCATTGTTTGCATTTTTCGGCTAAAAAACTAGAATTCCGTACGATTCCCATATTTTCGTGTGCTATAATTGCCCACGCCTTCCCAATGGGTAGGGAATCCCGGACCCCGATCGCCTAAAATTTTTCCGGACCATCAAATACGACCTAAGAAACCATAGTCACCGCCCCGCCATGATCGTTACTCATATTTTGTGTTTTTCGGCCAAAAAACTAGAATTCCGCCCCGATTCCCATATTTTCGTGTGCTATAGCCCACGCCTTCCGAGTGGGCCGGGTCTCCCGGACTCGGATCGCCTAAACTTTTTCCGGGCCATCAAATACGACCTAAGGAACCATAGTCACCGTTCCGCCATGATCGTTCCTTATTTTTTGCATTTTTCAGCCAAAAAACTAGAATTCTGCCTGATTCCCATATTTTCGTGTGTTATAGCACACGCCATCCAAGTGGTCCTGGGACCCCCGGACCCCGATCGCCTAAAAAATTTTCGGGCCATAAAATACGACCCAAGGAACCATAGTAACCACCCCGCCATGATCGTTCCTCATTTTTTGCGTTTTTCTGCTAAAAAACTAGAATTCCGCGTGATTCCCATATTTTCGTCTACTATTGCCCACGCCTTCCAAGTGGGTCGGGCCTCCGGGACTCAGATCGCCTAAAATTTTTCCGGGCCATCAAATATGACCTAAGGAACTATATTCACTGCCCTGCCATGATCGTTCCTCATTTTTTGCATTTTTCGGTCAAAAACCTAGAATTCTGCTCGATTCTCATATTTTTGTGTGCTACAGCCCTCACCTTCCAAGTGGTCCTGGGAACCTCGGACCCCGGTCACCTAATATTTTTCTGGGCCATCAAATACGACCTAATTAACCATAGTCACCGCCCCACCATGATCGGTCCTCATTTTTTGCATTTTACGTCCAAAAAACTAGAATTCCGCCCGATTCCCATATTTTCGTGTGTTATTGCCCAAGCCTTCCGAGTGGGCCGGGCCTACCAGACTCGGATCGCCTAAAATTTTTCTGGGCCATCAAATACGACCTAAGGAACCATAGTCACCGCCCCGCCATGATCGTTGCTAATATTTTGCATTTTTCGGCCAAAAAACTAGAATTCCGCCCGATTCCCATATTTTCGTGTGCTATAACTCACGCCTTCCAAGTGGTCCCGGTACCCCCGGACCCCGATCATCTAAAATTTTTCTGGGCCATCAAATACGACCCAAGGAACCATAATAACCTCCCCGCCATGAACGTTCCCCATTTTTGCATTTTTCGGCCAAAAAACTAGAATTCCACTTGATTCCCATATTTGCGTGTGTTATTGCCCACGTCTTCCGAGTGGGCCGGGCCTACCGGACTCGGATCGCCTAAAAATTTTTCGGGCCGTCAAATACGACCTAAGGAACCATAGTCACCACCCCACAATGAACGTTCCTCATTTTTTGCATTTTTCGGCCAAAGAAATTGAATTCCGTCCCATATTTTCGTGTGTTATAGCCCACGCCTTCCAAGTGGTCCCGGGAACCCCGGACCCCGATCGCCTAATATTTTTACGGGCCATAAAATATGATTTAAGGAACCATAGTCACCGCCTTGCCATGATCGTTTCTCTTTTTTTGCGTTTTTCGGCCAAAAAACTAGAATTCCGCGCGATTCCCATATTTTCGTCTGCTATAGCCCACGCCTCCGAGTGGTCCCAGACCCCCGGTCCCCTATCGCCTAAAGTTTTCCAGACCATCAAATACGACCTAAGGAACCTAGTCACCGCCCCACCATGATCGTTCCTCATTTTTTACGTTTTTCTGCGAAAAAACTGGAATTCCGCGTGATTCCCATATTTTCGTCTACTATTGCCCACACCTTCCGAGTGGGTCGGGCCTCCAGGACTCGGATCGCCTAATAATTTTCCAGGCCATCAAATACGACCTAAGGAACCATATTCACCGCCCTGCCATGATCGTTCCTCATTTTTTGCATTTTTCGGCCAAAAACCTAGAATTCCGCTCGATTCCCATATTTTTGTGTGCTACAGCCCACACCTTCCTAGTGGTCCCGGGAACCTTGGACCCCTGTCGCCTAATATTTTTCTGGGCCATCAAATACGATCTAAGGAACCATAGTCACCGCCCCACCATGATCGGTCCTCATTTTTTGCATTTTACGTCCAAAAAACTAGAATTCCGCCCGATTCCCATATTTTTGTGTGTTATTGCCCAAGCCTTCCGAGTGGGCCGGGCCTACCAGACTCGGATCGCCTAAAATTTTTCCGGGCCATCAAATACGACCTAAGGAACCATAGTCACCTCCCCGCCATGATCGTTGCTAATATTTTACATTTTTTGGCCAAAAAACTAGAATTCCGCCTGATTCCCATATTTTCGTGTGCTATAGCTCATGCCTTCCAAGTGGTCCCGGTACCCCCGGACCCCGATCGCCTAAAATTTTTCCAGGCCATCAAATACGACCCAAGGAACCATAATAACCTCCCCGCCATGATCGTTCCCCATTTTTGCGTTTTTCGGCCAAAAAACTAAAATTCCGCGTGATTCCCATATTTTCGTATGCTATTGCCCACGCCTTCCGAGTGGGCCGGCTCTCCCGGAGTCGGATCGCCTAAAAAATTTTCGGGCCGTCAAATACGACCTAAGGAACCATAGTCACCACCCCGCAATGATCGTTCCTCATTTTTTGCATTTTTCGGCCAAAAAACTAGAATTCCGCCCGATTCCCATATTTTCGTGTGTTATAGCCCACGCCTTCCGAGTGGTCCGAGACCCCCGGACCCCTATCGCCTAATATTTTTACGGGCCATAAAATATGATTTAAGGAACCATAGTCACCGCCCTGCCATGATCGTTCCTCATTTTTTGCATTTTTCGGCCAAAAACTAGAATTCCGCGCGATTCCCATATTTTCGTGTGCTATAGCCCATGCCTTCCGAGTGCTCCCAGACCCCCGGACCCCTATCGCCTAAAGTTTTTTCGGACCAACAAATACGACCTAAGGAACCATAGTCACCACCCCTCCATGATCGTTCTTTATTTTTTGCGTTTTTCGGCCAAAAACCTAGAATTTCGCCCGATTCCCATATTTTCGAGTGTTATATCCCACGCCTTCCGAGTGGGCCGGCCCCCCGGACTCGGATCACCTAAAAGATTTTCGGGCAATCAATTACACTAAGGAACCATAGTCACTTCCCCGCCATGATCGTTCCTCATCTTTTGCATTTTTCGGCCAAAACACTAGAATTCCGCTCGATTACCATATTATTGTGTGCTATTGCCCATGCCTTCCGAGTGGGCCGAGCCCCCCGTACTCGGATCGCCTAAAGTTTTTTCGGGCCATAAAATAGGATCTAAGGAACCATAGTCACCACCTCGCCATAATCATTCCTCATTTTTCGCATTTTTAGGCCAAAAAACTAGAATTCCGCCCGGTTCCCATATTTTTGTGTGCTATAGCCCACGCTTTCCAAGTGGTCCCGGGATCCCCGGACCCCGATCGCCTAAAATTTTTTCCGGGCCAACAAATACGACCTAAGGAACCATAGGAACTGCCCCGCCATGATCGTTCCTCACTTATTGCGATTTACGGCAAAAAAACTAGAATTCCGCCCGATTCCCATATTTTCGTGTGCTATAGCCCACACCTTCCGAGTGGGCCGGGCCCCCTGGACTCGGATCATCTAAATTTTATTCGGGCCATCAAATAAGAAGTAAGGAACCATATTCACCTCCCCGCCATGATCGTTCCTCATTGTTTGCATTTTTCGGCTAAAAACCTAGAATTCCGTACGATTCCCATATTTTCGTGTGCTATAATTGCCCACGCCCTCCCAATGGGTAGGGAATCCTGGACCCCGATCGCCTAAAAAATTTCCGGACCATCAAATACGACCTAAGAAACCATAGTCACCGCCCCGCCATGATCTTTCCTCATATTTTGTGTTTTTCGGCCAAATAACTAGAATTTCGCCCGATTCCCATATTTTCGTGTGCTATAGCCCACGCCTTCCGAGTGGGCCGGGTCTCCTGGAATCGGATCGCCTAAACTTTTTCCGGGCCATCAAATACGACCTAAGGAACCATAGTCACCGCCCCGCCATGATCGTTGCTAATATTTTGCATTTTTCGGCCAAAAAACTAGAATTCTGCCCGATTCCCATATTTTCGTGTGTTATAGCACACGCCTTCCATGTTGTCCCGGGACCCCGGACCCCGATCGCCTAAAAAATTTTCGGGCCATAAACTACGACCCAAGGAACCATAGTAACCACCCCGCCATGATCGTTCCTCATTTTTTGCGTTTTTCTGCGAAAAAACTAGAATTCCGCGTGATTCCCATATTTTCGTCTACTATTGCTCATGCCTTCCGAGTGGGTCGGGCCTCCAGGACTCGGATCGCCTAATAATTTTCCAGGCCATCAAATACGACCTAAGGAACCATATTAGCCGCCCTGCCATGATCGTTCCTCATTTTTTGCATTTTTCGGCAAAAAACCTATAATTCCGTTTGATTCCCATATTTTTGTGTGCTACAGCCCACACCTTCCAAGTGGTCCCGGGAACCTTGGACCCTGGTCGCCTAATATTTTGCTGGGCCATCAAATACGATCTAAGGAACCATAGTCACCGCCCCACCATGATCGGTCCTCATTTTTTGCATTTTACGTCCAAAAAACTAGAATTCCGCCCGATTCCCATATTTTCGTGTGTTATTGCCCAAGCCTTCCGAGTGGGCCCGGCCTACCAGACTCGGATCGCCTAAAACTTTTCCGGGCCATCAAATACGACCTAAGAACCATAGTCACCTCCCCGCCATGATCGTTGCTAATATATTTCATTTTTGGGCCAAAAAACTAGTATTCCGCCTTATTCCCATATTTTCGTGTGCTATAGCTCACGCCTTCCAAGTGGTCCCGGTACCCCCGGACCCTGATCGCCTAAAATTTTTCTGGTCCATCAAATACGAACCAAGGAACCATAATAACCTCCCCGCCATGATCGTTCCCCATTTTTGCATTTTTCGGCCAAAAAACTAAAATTCCGCGTGATTCCCATATTTTCGTATGCTATTGCCCACGCCTTCCGAGTGGGCCGGGTCTCCCGGACTCGGATCGCCTAAAAATTTTTCGGGCCGTCAAATACGACCTAAGGAACCATAGTCACCACCCCGCAATGATCGTTCCTCATTTTTTGCATTTTTCGGCCAAAAAACTAGAATTCCGCCCGATTCCCATATTTTCGTGTGTTATAGCCCACGCCTTCCGAGTGGTCCCAGACCCCCGGACCCCTATCGCCTAATATTTTTACGGGCCATAAAATATGATTTAAGGAACCATAGTCACCGCCCTGCCATGATCGTTCCTCATTTTTTGCATTTTTCGACAAAATAATAGAATTCCGCGCGATTCCCATATTTTCGTGTGCTATAGCCCACGCCTTCCGAGTGCTCCCAGACCCCCGGGCCCCTATCGCCTAAAGTTTTTCCGCACCATCAAATATGACCTAAGGAACCATAGTCACCGCCCCTCCATGATCGTTCTTCATTTTTTGCGTTTTTCGGCCAAAAACCTAGAATTTCGCCCGATTCCCATATTTTCGAGTGTTATATCCCACGCCTTCCGAGTGGGCCGACCCCCCGAACTCGGATCACCTAAAAGATGTTCGGGCAATCAATTACACTAAGGAACCATAGTCACTGCCCGCCATGATCGTTCCTCATTTTTTGCATTTTTCGGCCAAAACAATAGAATTCCGCCCGATTACCATATTATTGTGTGCTATTGCCCACGCCTTCCGAGTGGGCCGAACCCCTCGTACTCGGATAGCCTAAAGTTTTTTCGGGCCATAAAATAGGATCTAAGGAACCATAGTCACCACCTCGCCATAATCATTCCTCATTTTTCGCATTTTTCGGCCAAAAAACTAGAATTCCGCCCGGTTCCCATATTTTTGTGTGCTATAGCCCACGCTTTCCAAGTGGTCCCGGGATCCCCGGACCCCGATCGCCTAAATTTTTTTCTGTGCCATCAAATACGACCTAAGGAACCATAGGAACTTCCCCGCCATGATCGTTCCTCACTTATTGCGATTTACGGCAAAAAAACTTGAATTCCGCCCGATTCCCATATTTTCGTGTGCTATAGCCCACACCTTCCGAGTGGGCCGGGCCCCCGGACTCGGATCATCTAAATTTTATTCGGGCCATCAAATAAGAAGTAAGGAACCATATTCACCTCCCCGCCATGATCGTTCCTCATTGTTTGCATTTTTCGGCTAAAATCCTAGAATTCCGTACGATTCCGATATTTTCGTGTGCTATAATTGCCCACGCCCTCCCAATGGGTAGGGAATCCCGGACCCCGATCGCCTAAAAATTTTCCGGACCATCAAATACGACCTAAGAAACCATAGTCACCGCCCCGCCATGATCTTTCCTCATATTTTATGTTTTTCGGCCAAAAAACTAGAATTTCGCCCGATTCCCATATTTTCGTGTGCTATAGCCCACGCCTTCCGAGTGGGCCGGGTCTCCGGGAATCGGATCGCCTAAACTTTTTTCGGGCTATCAAATACGACCTAAGGAACCATAGTCACCGTTCCACCATAATCGTTCCTTATTTTTTGCAATTTTCGGCCAAAAAACTAGAATTCTGCCCGATTCCCATATTTTTGTGTGTTATAGCACACGCCTTCCAAGTGGTCCCGGGACCCCGGACCCCGATCGCCTAAAAACTTTTCGGGCCATAAACTACGACCCAAGGAACCATAGTAACAACCCCGCCATAATCGTTCCTCATTTTTTGCGTTTTTCTGCGAAAAAACTAGAATTCCGCGTGATTCCCATATTTTCGTCTACTATTGCCCACGCCTTCCGAGTGGGTCGGGCCTCCAGGACTCAGATCGCCTAAAATTTTTCCGGGCCATCAAATACGACCTAAGGAACCATATTCACCGCCCTACCATGATCGTTCCTCATTTTTTGCATTTTTCGGCCAAAAACCTAGAATTTCGCTCGATTCCCATATTTTTGTGTGCTACAGCCCACGCCTTCCAAGTGGTCCCGGGAACCTCGGACCCCGGTCTCCTAATATTTTTCTGGGCCATCAAATACGACCTAAGGAACCATAGTCACTACCCCACCATGATCGGTCCTCATTTTTTACATTTTACGTCCAAAAAACTAGAATTCCGCCCGATTCCCATATTTTCGTGTGTTATTGCCCAAGCCTTCCGAGTGGGTCGGGCCTACCAGACTCGGATCGCCTAAAAATTTTCCGGGCCATCAAATACGACCTAAGGAACCATAGTCACCGCCCCGCCATGATCGTTGCTAATATTTTGCATTTTTCGGCCAAAAAACTAGAATTCCGCACGATTCCCATATTTTCGTGTGCTATAGCTCACTCCTTCCAAGTGGTCCCGGTACCACCGGACCCCGATCGCCTAAAAGTTTTTCGGGCCATCAAATACGACCCAAGGAACCATAATAACCGCCCCGCCATGATCGTTCCCCATTTTTGCATTTTTCGGCCAAAAAACTAGAATTCCGCGTGATTCCCATATTTTCGTGTGCTAAATAGCCCACGTCTTCCGAGTGGGCTGGGCCTTCCGGACTCGGATCGCCTAAAAAATTTTTGGGCTGTCAAATACGACCTAAGGAACCATAGTCACCGCCCCACCATGATCGTTCCTCATTTTTTGCATTTTTCGGCCAAAAAACTAGAATTCCGCCCGATTCCCATATTTTCGTGTGTTATAGCCCACGCCTTCCGAGTGGTCCCAGACCCCCCGACCCCTATCGCCTAATATTTTTACGGGCCATAAAATAAGATTTAAGGAACCATAGTCACCGCCCTACCATGATCGTTCCTCATTTTTTGCATTTTTCGGCCAAAAAACTAGAATTCCGTGTGATTCCCATATTTTCGTGTGCTATAGCCCACGCCTTCCGAGTGCTCCATGACACCCGGACCCCTATCGCCTAAAGTTTTTCCGGACCATCAAATACGACCTAAGGAACCATAGTCACCGCCCCTCCATGATCGTTCTTCATTTTTTGCGTTTTTCGGCCAAAAACCTAGAATTTCGCCTGATTCCCATATTTTCGAGTGTTATATCCCACGCCTTCCGAGTGGGTCGGCCCCCCGGACTCGGATCACCTAAAACATTTTCAGGCAATCAAATACACTAAGGAACTATAGTCACTGCCCCGCCATGATCGTTCCTCATTTTATGCAGTTTTCGGCCAAAACACTAGAATTCCGCCCGATTACCATATTATTGTGTGCTATTGCCCACGCCTTCCGAGTGGGCCGAGCCCCCGTACTCGGATCGCCTAAAGTTTTTTCGGGCCATAAAATAGGACCTAAGGAACCATAGTCACTACCTCGCCATAATCGTTCCTCATTTTTCGCATTTTTCGGCCAAAAACTAGAATTCCGCCCGGTTCCCATATTTTTGTGTGCTATAGCCCACGCTTTCCAAGTGGTCCCGGGATCCCCGGACCCCGATCGCCTAAAATTTTTCCGGGACATCAAATACGACCTAAGGAACCATAGGAACTGCCCCGCCATGATCGTTCCTCACTTATTGCGATTTCCGGCAATAAAACTAGAATTCCGCCCGATTCCCATATTTTCGTGTGCTATAGCCCACACCTTCCGAGTGGGCCGGGCCCCCCGGACTCGGATCATCTAAATTTTATTCGGGCCATCAAATAAGACCTAAGGAACCATATTCACCTCCCCGCCATGATCGTTCCTCATTGTTTGCATTTTTCGGCTAAAAACTAGAATTCCGTACGATTCCCATATTTTCGTGTGCTATAATTGCCCACGCCTTCCCAATGGGTAGGGAATCCCGGACCCCGATCGCCTAAAATTTTTCCGGACCATCAAATACGACCTAAGAAACCATAGTCACCGCCCCGCCATGATCGTTACTCATATTTTGTGTTTTTCGGCCAAAAAACTAGAATTCCGCCCCGATTCCCATATTTTCGTGTGCTATAGCCCACGCCTTCCGAGTGGGCCGGGTCTCCCGGACTCGGATCGCCTAAACTTTTTCCGGGCCATCAAATACGACCTAAGGAACCATAGTCACCGTTCCGCCATGATCGTTCCTTATTTTTTGCATTTTTCAGCCAAAAAACTAGAATTCTGCCTGATTCCCATATTTTCGTGTGTTATAGCACACGCCATCCAAGTGGTCCTGGGACCCCCGGACCCCGATCGCCTAAAAAATTTTCGGGCCATAAAATACGACCCAAGGAACCATAGTAACCACCCCGCCATGATCGTTCCTCATTTTTTGCGTTTTTCTGCTAAAAAACTAGAATTCCGCGTGATTCCCATATTTTCGTCTACTATTGCCCACGCCTTCCAAGTGGGTCGGGCCTCCGGGACTCAGATCGCCTAAAATTTTTCCGGGCCATCAAATATGACCTAAGGAACTATATTCACTGCCCTGCCATGATCGTTCCTCATTTTTTGCATTTTTCGGTCAAAAACCTAGAATTCTGCTCGATTCTCATATTTTTGTGTGCTACAGCCCTCACCTTCCAAGTGGTCCTGGGAACCTCGGACCCCGGTCACCTAATATTTTTCTGGGCCATCAAATACGACCTAATTAACCATAGTCACCGCCCCACCATGATCGGTCCTCATTTTTTGCATTTTACGTCCAAAAAACTAGAATTCCGCCCGATTCCCATATTTTCGTGTGTTATTGCCCAAGCCTTCCGAGTGGGCCGGGCCTACCAGACTCGGATCGCCTAAAATTTTTCTGGGCCATCAAATACGACCTAAGGAACCATAGTCACCGCCCCGCCATGATCGTTGCTAATATTTTGCATTTTTCGGCCAAAAAACTAGAATTCCGCCCGATTCCCATATTTTCGTGTGCTATAACTCACGCCTTCCAAGTGGTCCCGGTACCCCCGGACCCCGATCATCTAAAATTTTTCTGGGCCATCAAATACGACCCAAGGAACCATAATAACCTCCCCGCCATGAACGTTCCCCATTTTTGCATTTTTCGGCCAAAAAACTAGAATTCCACTTGATTCCCATATTTGCGTGTGTTATTGCCCACGTCTTCCGAGTGGGCCGGGCCTACCGGACTCGGATCGCCTAAAAATTTTTCGGGCCGTCAAATACGACCTAAGGAACCATAGTCACCACCCCACAATGAACGTTCCTCATTTTTTGCATTTTTCGGCCAAAGAAATTGAATTCCGTCCCATATTTTCGTGTGTTATAGCCCACGCCTTCCAAGTGGTCCCGGGAACCCCGGGCCCCGATCGCCTAATAATTTTACGGGCCATAAAATATGATTTAAGGAACCATAGTCACCGCCTTGCCATGATCGTTTCTCTTTTTTTGCGTTTTTCGGCCAAAAACCTAGAATTTCGCGCGATTCCCATATTTTCGTGTGCTATAGCCCACGCCTCCGAGTGGTCCCAGACCCCCAGTCCCCTATCGCCTAAACTTTTTCCGGACCATCAAATACGACCTAAGGAACCATAGTCACCGCCCCACCATGATCGTTCCTCATTTTATGCAGTTTTCGGCATAAACCCTAGAATTCCGCCCGATTACCATATTATTGTGTGCTATTGCCCACGCCTTCCGAGTGGGCCGAGACCCCCGTACTCGGATCGCCTAATGTTTTTTCGGGCCATAAAATAGGACCTAAGGAACCATAGTCACCACCTCGCCATGATCGTTCCTCATTTTTTGCATTTTACGTCCAAAAAACTAGAATTCCTCCCGATTCCCATATTTTCGTGTGTTATTGCCCAAGCCTTCTAAGTGGGCCGGGCCTACCAGACTCGGATCGCCTAAAATTTTTCCGGGCCATCAAATACGACCTAAGGAACCATAGTCACCGCCCCGCCATGATCGTTGCTAATATTTTGCATTTTTCGGCCAAAACACTAGAATTCTGCCCGATTCACATATTTTCGTGTGCTATAGCTCACGCCTTCCAAGTGGTCCCGGTACCCCCGGACCCCGATCGCCTAAAAATTTTCCGGGCCATCAAATACGACCCAAGGAACCATAATAACCGCACCGCCATGATCGTTCCCCATTTTTGCGTTGTTCGGCCAAAAAACTAGAATTTCGCGTGATTCCCATATTTTCGTGTGCTAAATAGCCCACGTCTTCTGAGTGGGCCGGGCCTTCCGTACTCGGATCGCCTAAAAAATTTTTGGGCCATCAAATACGACCTAAGGAACCATAGTCACCGCCCCACAATGATCGTTCCTCATGTTTTGCATTTTTCGGCCAAAAAACTAGTATTCCGCCCGATTCCCATATTTTCGTGTGTTATAGCCCACGCCTTCCAAGTGGTCCCGGGAACCCCAGAACCCGGTCGCCTAATATTTTTACGGGCCATAAAATATGATTTAAGGAACCATAGTCACCGCCATGCCATGACCGTTCCTCATTTTTTGCATTTTTCGGCCAAAAAAATAGAATTCCGCGCGATTCCCATATTTTCGTGTGCTATAGCCCACGCCTTCCGAGTGGTCCCAGACCCACGGACCCCTATCGCCTAAAGTTCTTCCGGACCATCAAATATGACCTAAGGAACCATAGTCACCGCCCCACCATGATCGTTCCTCATTTTATGCAGTTTTCGGCCAAAACCCTAGAATTCCGCCCGATTACCATATTATTGTGTGCTATTGCCCATGCCTTCCGAGTGGGCCGAGCCCTCCGTACTCGGATTGCCTAAAGTTTTTTTGGCCCATTAAAATAGGACATAAGGAACCATAGTCACCACCTCGCCATGATCGTTCCTCATTTTTCGCATTTTTCGGCCAAAAAACAAGAATTCTGCCCGGTTCCCATATTTTTGTGTGCTATAGCCCACGCTTTCCAAGTGGTCCCTGGATCCCCGGACCCCGATCGCCTAAAATTTTTCCGGGCCATCATATACGACCTAAGGAACCATATTCACCACCCCGCCATGATCGTTCCTCATTTTATGCAGTTTTCAGCCAAAACACTAGAATTCTGCCCGATTCCCATTTTTTCGTGTGTTATAGCACACGCTTCCAAGTGGTCCCGGGACCCCCGGACCCCGATCGCCTAAAAATTTTTCGGGCCATAAAATACAACCCAAGGAACCATAGTAACCACCTCGCCATGATAGTTCCTCATTTTTTGCGTTTTTCTGCCAAAAAACTAGAATTCCGTGTGATTCCCATATTTTCGTCTACTATTGGCCACGCCTTCCGAGTGGGTCGGGCCTCCAGGACTCGGATCGCCTAAAATTTTTTCGGGACATCAAATATGACCTAAGGAACCATATTCACCGCCCTGCCATTATCGTTCCTTATTTTTGCATTTTTAGGCCAAAAACCTGGAATTCCGCTCGATTCCCATATTTTTGTGTGCAACCGCCCACGCCTTCCAAGTGGTCCCGGGAACCACGGACCCCAGTCGCCTAATATTTTTCTGAGACATCAAATACGACCTAAGGAACCATAGTCACCGCCCCACCATGATCGGTCCTCTTTTTTTGCATTTTACGTCCAAAAAACTAGAATTCCGCCCGATTCCCATATTTTCGTGTGTTATTGCCCAAGCCTTCCGAGTGGGCCGGGCCTACCAGACTCGGATCGCCTAAAATTTTTCCGGGCCATCAAATACGACCTAAGGAACCATAGTCACCGCCCCGCCATGATCGTTGCTAATATTTTGCATTTTTCGGCCAAAAAACTAGAATTCCGCCCGATTCCCATATTTTCGTGTGCTATAGCCCACGCCTTCCGATTGGGCCGAGCCCCCCATACTCGGATTGCCTAAAGTTTTTTCGGGCCGTAAAATAGGACATAAGGAACCATAGTCACCACCTCGCCATGATCGTTCCTCATTTTTCGCATTTTTCGGACATAAAACAAGAATTCCGCCCGGTTCCTATATTTTTGTGTGCTTTAGCCCACGCTTTCCAAGTGGTCCCGGGATCCTCGGACCCCGATCGCCTAAAATTTTTCCGGGACATCCAATACGACCAAAGGAACCATATTCACCACCCCGCCATGATCGTTCCTCATTTTATGCAGTTTTCGGCCAAAACACTAGAATTCTGCCCGATTCCCATATTTTCGTGTGTTATAGCACACGCCTTCCAAGAGGTCCTGGGACCCCCTGACCCCGATCGCCTAAAAAATTTTCGGGCCATAAAATACGACCCAAGGAACCATAGTAACCACCCCGCCATGATAGTTCCTCATTTTTTGCGTTTTTCTGCCAAAAAACTATAATTCCGCGTGATTCCCATATTTTCGTCTACTATTGGCCACGCCTTCCGAGTGGGTCGGGCCTCCAGGACTCGGATCGCCTAAAATTTTTTCGGGACATCAAATACGACCTAAGGAACCATATTCACCGCCCTGCCATTATCGTTCCTTATTTTTGCATTTTTAGGCCAAAAACCTGGAATTCCGCTCGATTCCCATATTTTTGTGTGCAACAGCCCACGCCTTCCAAGTGGTCCCGGGAACCACGGACCCCAGTCGCCTAATATTTTTCTGAGACATCAAATACGACCTAAGGAACCATAGTCACCGCCCCACCATGATCGGTCCTCTTTTTTTGCATTTTACGTCCAAAAAACTAGAATTCCGCCCGATTCCCATATTTTCGTGTGTTATTGCCCAAGCCTTCCGAGTGGGCCGGGCCTACCAGACTCGGATCGCCTAAAATTTTTCCGGGCCATCAAATACGACCTAAGGAACCATAGTCACCGCCCCGCCATGATCGTTGCTAATATTTTGCATTTTTCGGCCAAAAAACTAGAATTCCGCCCGATTCCCATATTTTCGTGTGCTATAGCTCACGCCTTCCAAGTGGTCCCGGTACCCCCGGACCCCGATCGCCTAAAATTTTTCGGGGCCATCAAATACGACCCACTGAACCATAATAACCGCCCCGCCATGATCGTTCCCCATTTTTGCGTTTTTCTGCCAAAAAACTAGAATTCCGCGTGATTCCCATATTTTCGTGTGCTATTGCGCACGTCATCCGAGTGGGCCGGGCCTTACAGACACAGATCGCCTAAAATTTTTTCGGGCCATCAAATACGACCTAAGGAACCATAGTCACCACCCCGCAATGATTGTTCCTCATTTTTTGCATTTTTCGGCCAAAAAACTAGAATTCTGCCCGATTCCCATATTTTCGTGTGTTATAGCCCACGCCTTCCAAGTGGTCCCGGGAACCCCGGACCCCGATAGCCTAATGTTTTTATGGGCCATAAAATATGATTTAAGGAACCATAGTCACCGCCCTGCCATGATCGTTCCTCATTTTTTGCATTTTTCGGCCAAAAAACTAGAATTCCGCGCGATTTCCATATTTTCGTGTGCTATAGCCCACGCGTTCCGAGTGGTCCCAGACCCCCGGACCCCTATCGCCTAAAGTTTTTCCGGACCATCAAATACGACCTAAGGAACCATAGTCACCGCCCCTCCATGATCGTTTTTCATTTTTTGCGTTTTTCGGCCAAAAACCTAGAATTTCGCCCGATTCCCATATTTTCGAGTGTTATATCCCACGCCTTCCGAGTGGGCCTGCCCCCCGTACTCGGATTGCCTAAAGTTTTTTCGGGCCATAAAATAGGACCTAAGGAACCATAGTCACCACCTCGCCATGATCGTTCTTCAATTTTTGCATTTTTCGGATAAAAAAGTAGAATTCCGCCCGGTTCCCATATTTTTGTGTGCTATAGCCCTCGCTTTCCAAGTGGTCCCGGGATCCCCGGACCCTGATCGCCTAAAAATTTTCCGTGCCATCAAATACGACCTAAGGAACAATAGGAACTTCCCCGCCATGATCGTTCCTCACTTATTGCGATTTCCGGCAAAAAAACTAGAATTCCGCCCAATTCCCATATTTTCGTGTGCTATAACCCACACCTTCCGAATGGGCCGGGCCCCCGGACTCGGATCATCTAAATTTTATTCGGGCCATCAAATAATACCTAAGGAACCATATTCACCTCCCCGCCATGATCGTTCCTCATTGTTTGCATTTTTCGGCTAAAAACTAGAATTCCGTACGATTCCCATATTTTCGTGTGCTATAATTGCCCACGCCTTCCCAATGGGTAGGGAATCCCGGACCCCGATCGCCTAAAATTTTTCCGGACCATCAAATACGACCTAAGAAACCATAGTCACCGCCCCGCCATGATCGTTCCTCATATTTTGTGTTTTTCGGCCAAAAAACTAGAATTCTGCCCGATTCCCATATTTTCGTGTGTTATAGCCCATGCCTTCCGAGTGGGCCGGGTCTCCCGGACTCGGATCGCCTAAACTTTTTCCGGGCCATCAAATATGACCTAAGGAACCATAGTCACCGTTCCGCCATGATCGTTCCTCATGTTTTGCAATTTTCAGCCAAAAAACTAGAATTCTGCCCGATTCCCATATTTTCGTGTGTTATAGCACACGCCTTCCAAGTGGTCCCGGGACCCCGGACCCCGATCGCCTAAAAATTTTTTGGGCCATAAAATACGACCCAAGGAACCATAGTAACCACCCCGCCATGATCGTTCCTCATTTTTTGCGTTTTTCTGCCAAAAAACTAGAATTCCGCGTGATTCCCATATTTCCGTCTACTATTGACCACGCCTTCCGAGTGGGTCGGGCCTCCAGGACTCGGATCGCCTAAAAATTTTCCGGGCCATCAAATACGACCTAAGGAACCATATTCACCGCCCTGCCATGATCGTTCCTCATTTTTTGCATTTTTCGGCCAAAAACCTAGAATTCCGCTCCATTCCCATATTTTTGTGTGCTACATCCCACGCCTTCCAAGTGGTCCCGGGAACCTCGGACCCCGGTCGCCTAATATTTTTCTAGGCCATCAAATACGACCTAAGGAACCATTGTCACCGCCCTACCATGATCGGTCCTCATTTATTGCATTTTACGTCAAAAAAACTAGAATTCCGCCCGATTCCCATATTTTCGTGTGTTATTGCCCAAGCCTTCCGAGTGGGCCGGACCTACTAGACTCGGATCGCCTAAAATTTTTTCGGGCCATCAAATACGACCTAAGGAACCATAGTCACCGCCCCACCATGATCGGTCCTCATATTTTGCATTTTACGTCCAAAAAACTAGAATTCCGCCCGATTCCCATATTTTCGTGTGTTATTGCCCAAGCCTTCCGAGTGGGCCGGGCCTACCAGACTCGGATCCCCTAAAATTTTTCCGGGCTATCAAATACAACCTAAGGAACCATAGTCACTGCCCCACCATGATCGTTCCTCATATGTTGCATTTTTCGGCCAAAACAATAGAATTCCGCCCGATTACCATATTATTGTGTGCTATTGCCCAAGCCTTCCGAGTGGGCCGAGCCCCCCGTACTCGGATCGCCTCAAGTTTTTTCGGGCCATAAAATAGGACCTAAGGAACCATAGTCACCACCTCGCCATGATAGTTCCTCATTTTTCGCATTTTTCGGCCAAAATATTAGAATTCCGCCCGATTCCTATATTTTTGTGTGATATAGCCCACGCTTTCCAAGTGGTCCCGGGATCCACGGACCCCGATCGCCTAAAATTTTTCTGGGCCATCAAATACGACCTAAGGATCCATTGGAACTGCCCCGCCATGATCGTTCCTCACTTATTGCGATTTTCGGCAATAAAAACTAGAATTCCGCCCGATTCCCATATTTTCGTGTGCTATAGCCCACACCTTACGAGTGGGCCGGGCCCCCGGACTCGGATCATCTAAATTTTATTCGGGCCATCAAATACGACCTAAGGAACCATATTCACCGCCCTGCCATGATCGTTCCTCATTTTTTGCATTTTTCGGCCAAAAACCTAGAATTCCGCTCCATTCCCATATTTTTGTGTGCTACAGCCCACGCCTTCCAAGTGGTCCCGGGAACCTCGGACCCCGGTCGCCTAATATTTTTCTGGGCCATCAAATACGACCCAAGGAACCATAATAACCGCCCCGCCATGATCGTTCCCCATTTTTGCATTTTTCTGCCAAAAAAACTAGAATTCCGCGTGATTCCCATATTTTCGTGTGCTATTGCCCACGTCTTCCGAGTGGGCCTGGCCTTACGGACTCGGATCGCCTAAAAATTTTTTGGGCCATCAAATACGACCTAAGGAACCATATTAACCGCCCCGCCATGATCGTTCCCCATTTTTGCGTTTTTCGCCCAAAAAACTAGAATTTCGCGTGATTCCCATATTTTCGTGTGCTATTGCCCACGTCTTCCAAGTGGGCCGGGCCTTCCGGACTCGGATCGCCTAAAACATTTTCGGGCCGTCAAATATGACCTAAGGAACCATAGTCACCACCCCGCAATGATCGTTCCTCATTTTTTGCATTTTTCGGCCAAAAAACTAGAATTCCGCCCGATTCCCATATTTTCGTGTGCTATAGCTTAGGCCTTCAAAGTGGTCCCAGGACCCCCAGACCACGATCGCCTAAAAATTTTCAAGGCCATCAAATATGACCTAAGAAACCATAGTCATCGCCCCGCCCTGATCATTCCTCATATTTTGCGTTTTTCGGCCAAAAAACTAGAATTCCTCCCGATTTCCATATTTTCGTGTGCTACAGCCCACGCCTTCCGAGTGGGTCGGGCCTCCCGAACTCGGATCACCTAAAATTTTTTCGGGCCATCAAATAAGACCTAAGAAACCATAGTCACCTCCCCGCCAAGATTGTTCCTAATTTTTTACATTTTTCGGCCAAAAAACTAGAATTCCGCACGATTCCCATATTTTCATGTGTTATAATAGCCCACGCCTTCCCAATGTGTAGGGCCCCCCGGAGCCGAATCACCTAAAAATTTTCCGAGCCATCAAATACGAGCTAAGGAACCAAAGTCACAGCCCCTCCATGACCTTTCCTCATTTTTTGCATTTTATGGCCAAAAAACTAGAATTCCGCCCGATTCCCATATTTTCGTGTTTTATAGCCCATGTCTTCCAAGTGGACCCGGGACTCCCGGACCCTGATCGCCTAAAATTTTGCGGGCCATCAACTACGACCTAAGGAACCATAGTCACCGCCCTGCCATGATCGGTCCTCATTTCATGTATTTTACGGCGAAAAAACTAGAATTCTGCCCGATTCCCTTATTTTCGTGTGCTATAACCCACGCCTTCCAAGTGGTCCCGGGACCCTTGAACCCCGATCTCCTAAAATTTTTCCGTACCATCAAATACGACCTAAGGAACCATAGTCACCGCCCCGCAATGATCGTTCCTCATTTTTTGCATTTTTCGGCGAAAAAACTAGAATTCCGCCCGATTCTCATATTTTCGTGTGTTATTGCCCACGCCTTCCAATTGGTCCCGGGAACCCTGGAACCCGATCGCCTATTATTTTCCAGGCCATCAAATACGATTTAAGGAACCATAGTCACCGCCCTGCCATGACCGTACCTCATTTTTTTGCATTTTTTGGCCAAAAAACTAGAATTCCGCGCGATTCCCATATTTTCGTGTGCTATAGCCCATGCCTTCCGAGTGGTCCCAGACCCCCGGACCCCGATAGCCTAAAATTTTTCCGGGCCATAAAATACGACCTAAGGAACCATAGTCACGGCCCCACCATGATCGTTCATAGTTTTTTGCGTTTTTCGGCCAAAAACCTAGAATTCCGCCCGATTCCCATATTTTCGTGCGTTATATCCCACGCCTTCCGAGTGGGCCGGCCCCGCGGACTCGGATCACCTAAACAAATTTCGGGCCATCAAATACAACCTAAGGAACCATAGTCACTGCCCGCCATGATCGTTCCTCATTATTTGCATTTTTTGACGAAAAAACTAGAATTCCGTCGGATTACCATATATTTGTGTTCTATTGCCCTCGCCTTCCGAGTGGTCCGGGCCCCCCGGACTCGGATCGCCTAAATTTTTTCGGACCATCAAATAGGACCAAAGGAACCATAGTCACCGCCTCGCCATGATTGTTCCTCATGTTTTGCATTTTTCGGCCAAAAAACTAGAATTCCGCTCGATTCCAATATTTTTGTGTGCTATATAGCCCACGCCTTCCAAGTGGTCCCAGGACCCCCGGACCCCGATCGCCTAAATTGTTTTCCAGGCTATCAAATACGACCTAAGGAACCATAGTAACCGCCCCTCCATGATCCTTCCTCAATTTGTTGCATTTTCGGCCAAACAACTTGAATTCCGCGAGATTCTCATATTTTCGTGTGCTATAGCCCACGCCTTCCGAGTGGTCCCGGAACCGCCGGACCCCTATTGCCTAAAGTTTTTCCGGACCATCAAATACGACCTAAGGAATCTTAGTCACTGCCCCGCCATGATCGTTCCTAGGTTTTTGTGTTTTTTGGCAAAAAACCTAGAATTCCGCGCGATTCCATATCTTCATTTGCTATAGCCCACGCCTTCCGAGTGGTCCCGGGAACCCCGGACCCCGATCGCCTAAAAATTTTCCAGCCATCAAATACGATCTAAGGAACCATAGTCACCGCCCCGCCATGATCGTTCTTCATTTTTTGCGTTTTTCGGCCAAAACACTAGAATTTCGGCCGATTACCATATTATTATGTGCTATTGCCCACGCCTTCGAGTGGGCCGAGCCCCCCGTACTCGGATCGCCTAAAGTTTTTTCGGGCCATAATATAGGACCTTAGGAACCATAGTCACCACCTCGCCATGATCTTTCCTAATTTTACGCATTTTTCGGCCAAAAAACTAGAAATCCGCCCGGTTCCCATATTTTTGTGTGCTATAGACTACGCTTTCCAAGTGGTCCCGGGATCCCCGGACACCGATCGCCTAAAATTTTTCCGGGCCATTAAATACGACCTAAGGAAACATAGTAACTGCCCCACCATGATCGTTCCTCATTTATTGCGATTTGCGGCAAAAAAACTAGAATTCCGCCCGATTCCCATATTTTCGTGTGCTATAGCCCACGCCTTCCGAGTGGGCTAGGCCCCCCGGACTCGGATCATCTAAATTTTATTCGGGCCATCAAATAAGACCTAAGGACCATAGTCACCTCCCCTCCATGATCGTTCCTCATTGTTTACATTTTTCGGCTAAAAACTAGAATTCCGTCTGATTCCCATATTTTCCTGTGCTATAATTGCCCACGCCTTCCCAATGGGTAGGGACCCCCGGACCCCGATCGCCTAAAATTTTTTCGGACCATCAAATACGACCTAAGGAACCATAGTCACCGTTCCGCCATGAATTTTCCTAGTTGTTTGCGTTTTTCAGCGAAAAAACTAGAATTCCGCCCGATTCCCAGATTTTCGTGTGCTATAGCTCACATCTTCCGAGTGGGCCGGTCCCCCCTGACTCGGAACGTCTAAAATTTTTTCGGGCAATTAAATACGACCTAAGGAACCATAGTCACCGCCCCGCCATGATCGTTCCTCAATTTTTGCATTTTTCGGCCAAAAAATTAGAATTCTGCCCGATTCCCATATTTTCGTGTGCTATAGCTTAGGCCTTCAAAGTGATCCCAGGACCCCCAGACCACGATCGCCTAAAAAATTTCAAGGCCATCAAATATGACCTAAGAAACCATAGTCATCGCCCTGCCCTGATCGTTCCTCATATTTTGCGTTTTTCGGCCAAAAAACTAGAATTCCGCCCGATTCCCATATTTTCGTGTGCTACAGCCCACGCCTTCCGAGTGGGCTGGGCCTCCCGAACTCGGAACGTCTAAAATTTTTTCGGGCCATCAAATAAGACCTAAGGAACCATAGTCACCTCCCCACCAAGATTGTTCCTTATTTTTTACATTTTTCGGCCAAAAAACTAGAATTCCGCACGATTCCCATATTTTCATGTGCTATAATAGCCGATGCCTTCCCAATGTGTAGGGGCCCCCGGAGCCGGATTGCCTAAAAATATTCCGGGCCATCAAATACGAGCTAAGGAACCAAAGTCACAGCCCCTCCATGACCTTTCCTCATTTTTTGCATTTTATGGCCAAAAATCTAGAATTCCGCCCGATTCCCATATTTTCGTGTGTTATAGCCCATGCCTTCCAAGTGGACCCGGGACTCCCGGACCCCGATCGCCTAAAAATTTTCGGGCCATCAAATACGACCTAAGGAACCATAGTCACCGCCCTACCATGATCAGTCCTCATTTCATGCATTTTACGGCGAAAAAACTAGAATTCTGCCCAATTCCCTTATTTTCGTGTGCTATTACCCACGCCTTCCAAGTGGTCCCGGGACCCTTGAACCCCGATCTCCTAAAATTTTTCCGTACCATCAAATACGACCTAAGGAACCATAGTCACCGCCCCACAATGATCGTTCCTCATTTTTTGCATTTTTCGGCAAAAAAACTAGAATTCCGCCCGATTCCCATATTTTCGTGTGTTATAGCCCACGCCTTCCAAGTGGTCCCGGGAACCCTGGACCCCGATCGCCTATTATTTTTACGGGCCATTAAATACGATTTAAGGAACCATAGTCACTGCCCTGCCATGATCGTTCCTCATTTTTTGCATTTTTCGGCCAAAAAACTAGAATTCCGCGCGATTCCCATATTTTCGTGTGCTATAGCCCATGCCTTCCGAGTGGTCCCAGACCCCGATAGCCTAAAATTTTTCCGGGCCATAAAATACGACCTAAGGAACCATAGTCACGACCCCACCATGATTGTTCTTAGGGTTTTGCGTTTTTCGGCCAAAAACCTAGAATTCCGCCCGATTCCCATATTTTCGCGTGTTATATCCCACGCCTTCCGAGTGGGCCGGCCCCGCGGACTCGGATCACCTAAAAATATTTCGGGCCATCAAATACAACCTAAGGAACCATAGTCACTGCCCCGCCATGATCGTTCCTCATTTTTTGCATTTTTCGACGAAAAAACTAGAATTCCGTCGGATTACCATATGTTTGTGTTCTATTGCCCTCGCCTTCCGAGTGGGCCGGCCCCCCCGGACTCGGATCGCCTAAATTTTTTCGGACCATCAAATAGGACCAAAGGAACCATAGTCACCGCCTCGCCGTGATTGTTCCTCATGTTTTGCATTTTTCGGCCAAACAACTAGAATTCCGTGCGATTTTCATATTTTCGTATGCTATAGCCTACGCCTTCCGAGTGGTCCCGGAACCGCCGGAGCCCTCTTGCCTAATGTTTTTCCGGACCAGCAAATACGACCTAAGGAACCATGGTCACCGCCCCGCCATGATCGTTCCTAGGTTTTTGTGTTTTTTGGCAAAAAACCTAGAATTTCGCGCGATTCCATATCTGTGAACCACTATACAAACGTCTCAGAAAGAATCCAGTTCCATGGAATCAAGAACAAACTGACATTGTCAAAAGAGTCAAATCTATTGTTCAAAAACTTCCTTGTCTAGGCATTCCTAATCCTGAGGCATTCATGATAGTCGAAACTGATGCTTCTGATGAAGGGTATGGTGGTAATCTTAAACAAAGAGTCTCATTAAACTCTTCAGAACAATTGGTCTGTTTCACTTTTGGAATTTGGAATTCGGCTCAGAAAAACTATAGCACAGTCAAAAAAGAGATTTTGTCTATAGTACTATGTATTACAAAGTTTCAAGATGACTTAATTAATAAAGAATTTTTATTAAGAGTTGATTGTAAGTCAGCTAAAGAAATTTTGCAAAAAGATGTTAAAAACCTCATTTCAAAACAGATTTTTGCCAGATGGCAAGCACTATTATCTAGTTTTGATTTTCAAATTGAGTTTATTAAAGGTGAGGAAAATTCTTTACCCGACTTTCTAACCAGAGAATTCCTATAGGGAAAAAATGAGACCAAACCAGAAGGGTCCTTTCAGGGCCTCACCAAAGAGAGAAAATAGATATTCTGCACTAGCAGATTTTTATCCCCCTTACCCGTGAGACCACCTCTAAATATAATGGTAACCCCTCCGAGAGTTCCCACTATAAACAAACCAGCTACAATGAAAGTCCTTGGTACTATTCCAAAAATAGAAGGACCATTCCAACAAGTTTCTTCGAAAGCTTCGACAAGCCAGACTGGTAAGACACTCAGCAGCTCAAATTATGAAATGAAGACCCCAGAGTCATTTGCACAAGCAGTCAAGCCAGAGACACCATCCAAAAAGGAAGGTAAAAAACCAGTTTCTCAAGAAAAAGAAACATTTGAAATAATCTCCAAAGCACCAATCAAAGTGATAGCATTGGACAAAGGATACGAAAACTTTGACAAACCAGATTTGATCAGACCCTGTTATACAAACAGAAACTATGTTGAAACCAGTGACCCTCTCAAATCAAGAAGGTATTATGAATTTATCCTTACAGATACAGGATCAGTCAGTTTTGAACATACCCTCAGGGATGACAAAGACCCTGATAGCATCAAGTATTCTAGATTTACCATTCATAAAATTATGAGTCCCTTTGAATGGGGAATGGATCATTTGCACACCCCGATTGTGCTCTCTGTACAATTCAGACCTCAAACATATAATTTTAAAGATTATATGGACGCATGGTATAACTTTATGTACCTACGCCCGGGTTCTCATACATGGTTCGTAAAATATAGCGAACAAGCAGCTAAGTCAGTCATACCAAGATGGTTCTATGACTGGTGGAAAGCATTTGGAGGAACAGAGCAATCAATGCCCCGAAGCTTCCATATTCATTATGAGAGATTCCAGAAAGAACAGGAAATCTCTACCCTACCAGACCACATCAAGATTTGCAAATATTACTTTGCAAAGAGGATTTCTTTTGTTATTAGTTGGATGTTCGAAATAGAACAAATCGAACGAATTCAATATTTAGTTAAAATACCAAAAATCAAAGGATGGGTTCCTGAATCAAGAGAAATCAAGAAACCCAAACCAACCAGCAAGAGTGGATCTACCAGTTCACAAGCAGAATTAAAAAAGAGACTCCTAGAAGTCTTAGCAAACATTGAAATAGCAAGCCCAGTAGAAATACAGGCTATGCTAGACACAGTATCACCATCTTTCTCAACGGAAAACCAAGACAATGGGGACATGGAGGACCCACACGGAATAGCCCAAGCCTACCGGGCCTACGCAGAAGAAGAATAATAACTGAAGATAATGATTCTCCAGACAAAGACAAAAGACTCTTCAAAAAGAAGAAGTCATCTGATAATGACAACCACAAGAAGACAAACACAGTACTTGCCTCTTCAGAAAAGCAGCAGACGACCCTTCAGTAAAGCAACAGACAGCAAACTAGGATCGTCCATTCAAACGGTTAAGATTAACTTAACAAAAATCTGAAGTCTATATAAAGACTCCAACCTTTGTAATAGAGGGCATCCGAAAATCTCCCAAGTTTTTCTCTATCTTTTCTTTCCCTCACTGTAAAATGTTCTATTATGTTTGAATAAAGCTTTTAACAAGTAAGTGTTTCTGTCTTTATTATTTAATTCCGCATTTATTTTATCTACTTTAAAGATAAAACTTAAGATCCTCTTAATGGTACCAGAGCCATGTTAAACATGTTAGGCTAAACCTATTATACTGTCTTTAGGGTTCGTCGAAATCTTGTTATCATGTTCATGTTATAACTCTTAGACATTTCTATACTGTTCATTTCTGCATAGGTTTACTGTTCATCTTCTTTAAAGCTTCTGATCTTACTAGGCTACTGTTCTATGTTCATAGTGTGAGGGATCCTTGTAGGATGTTGATTAAACCTTATTAAACTGCCGTCAGTTGCCGTCGTCCATAGGCTAGGGTGTGCCGCGAGAGACAGGACACAACAGGACACAGTTAACACGTTTAATCCCCAACCCCCAAGATAACTTAGAACTTAGAACACTACCAAGATAGATCTGCAGTAAAGAAGAAGATAAGTAGTAAACACTATACAGTTAAGAACATTATAGAATTATCTAGAAGACTATTACATGATAGGATAACAGAGATAGTAGACTTACTCCTTAAAGATAGTATACCCCTATAATACTGATTATTTTGAAAAACCTATTTCAAATGAAACGTCATCCTATTTTTCATAAAATAAGAATTTTAAATGAAGGTAGATGGATAGGCCTAAAAAGATTAATAAAAATTAATAAAAAAATTTTCGTGCTGAATACAATATTGAAATTTATAAAGAACTTGTTTTTATTGAACCAAGAAAACAAAGTTTAGAAGAAATTTCTGAAGTTTTAAAAACTTTAGTACAAAAATTGTATGTTTATAAAAATAGAAGATTTTATATTCTTCTAAATCTAAAAAAAATAAATACTTGTATTAGTAGAACTATATTATTATGAATAATCCTGATAAAAACAAAATCTTGAATGATATAAACCAATCTCTGGCGGTAACTAATATTGCCAAAATAGAAAATGATTTACAAAATTGGAGTATTCCTAGAGAATCCTACAGTACTATCTATCATACTGGTAAGTTTGATTTTATAAATAATTATAACCATCAAAACTTGTGAATCTACTATTGCCATCAATAACTCGATAGAAACAATCAAGTTATTAGTTGCACAAGACATTCAACATTACAGAAAGAAATTCAATTTCCTTCACATCGGATTAGTACGAGTGGCAGTCAAACCTTTATATAGATTAGGTTTAGACACCCCTCTCTGTCTCTTACTAAGAGATGACAGACTTCTTAACTTTGATGATTCTTTGTTAGGAGTCTTACAAAGTAACTTAGCCCAAGGCCCTGTATACTTTAATTGTTATCCAAACTTTTCTGTTGACATAAATGATCAGAATGTCCTGGATACATTAACTCTTAATATAAAAACAAAAAATATGAACAGCAAAGTTAATACAAGAGAAATAGCTGTAATATATAGAGTTTATTACAGACTTATGAAAACAACTTTAGCCCCAAAAGCTAAGATCGAAAGTAATAAAGGAGTTACTATGCTCATGGAAGCAAACCAAGAACATAGTAATACGTTCGTCCCTAGAATGATTCAATGGGATGAAATTCTTTCGAAAGACGAATGGAGTTTTAACTCCATTACCCAACCAATTTATGAACCTGAGAGTTCATACATTGAACAAGTCATTCAACATCCTTCTGGAGCAATAGTCTTAAAGTTCTTAAGTCCAAATTCGACTAGTGAAGCTTCTTCCAGTAGAAGAATGACCTTTACTAAACCTGCTTCTAAGGATAGCAAGAGTGATGAAGAACTTATCGAAGAAATCGATACAAAACTTAAGGGAGTATATTTTAATAATACTGTTCCCAAAGTTATTTATCAAAACAGACCCTTTATTTCTACTCCAAAAAGTCCAACTGCTGAAACGGTTGATCAATTAACTGTAATCCGAGCCGATGACTTTGAAATAAATTGGAAAAGTCTAGATGCTCAGTGGTTACATCCCAACAATACCATCAATCGAAAATGGTATGTAGATACTTATTCTTTAGAACAAAGGTTATCTTTTAAAGATAAATGGATTAAAGACTTAAAAAGAATCAAATGTGATATTGAATTCTTTAAATGGTTTGAAATAACTGGACAGATTCCAAATCAAAAGGAGTCTTTAAAAATGATTGTTAATAAATGGTATACCAAAAATAAAGGTATAATTGAAGACGTTAATCCACCCTTAGAAGAAATTCTATTACCAGTCCAAAGCGAAGTAATCACAGCTTCCCCTTTTAAAAGAGAAAGTGTTCATACTGACATTGAACCAACCAACAAAGACATTAATAAAATTATTGTGCAAAATAATTACACAAATAATTTATTACATGTAGTCTATAATCAGTTAAAAGATACTAATAAATTAGGAATCCCTACAAGGTCTATAACAACTTCTAAAATTGAAACGCATCCTCTTATTAAGCTTCCTGAATATTCTAAAGAGAAGTTTCCAGAATTAGAAGAAAAATTTGATTTTTCGGATAAACTTCTAGAACAAATCGAAGAGAGGCTTAAAACAAAATTAGTAATCTCTAAACCAGATACTACCTTAAATCAAGCTAGTACTAGCATAAATAATAAATCCTAAATCTTCTTTTCTTAGGAGTTCCTTCCTTTTTTTCTTTACGCTTATGGCGTCTTTTTATCCCTTCAGAAGATTTCTTATGTTGTTTTGCTCTTTTAGAAGGAGCAGCAATAGTTTTGCCCTTCCATAGTAATTCTTTTTATTAGAATGTCTTGGATCGTTAGTAATTCTGTTGATTTCAGAATCAATGGAATTGATTGTAGAGACTATTTCTATTTTACTAATTTCTTCAGAGGTTTTTCTGGAGCATTGTATTAGAAACTCGAGTTTTTCCTTTTTACCAGGGAAATCTTCTTTTGTTCTTAAATCATTATAATCCTTTTCAATAGAACTTAATCTTTTAATTAAATTTTTCCACGCCTTCCGAGTGGTCCCGGGAACCCCGGACCCCCGATCGCCTAAAATTTTCCAACCATCAAATACGACCTAAGGAACCATAGTCACCGCCCCGCCATGATCGTTCTTCATTTTTTGCGTTTTTCGGCCAAAACACTAAAATTCCGCCCGATTACCATATTATTGTGTGCTATTACCCACGCCTTCGAGTGGACCGAGCCCCCCGTACTCGGATCGCCTAAAGTTTTTTCGGGCCATAAAATAGGACCTTAGGAACCATAGTCACCACCTCGCCATGATCTTTCCTAATTTTTCGCATTTTCGGCCAAAAAACTAGAAATCCGCCCGGTTCCCATATTTTTGTGTGCTATAGACAACGCTTTCCAAGTGGTCCCGGGATCCCCGGACACCGATCGCCTAAAATTTTTCCGGGCCATCAAATACGAACTAAGGAACCATAGTAACTGCCCCGCCATGATCGTTCCTCATTTATTGCGATTTCCGACAAAAAAATAGAATTCCGCCCGATTCCCATATTTTCGTATGCTATAGCCCACGCCTTCCGAGTGGGCCAGGCCCCCGGACTCGGATCATCTAAATTTTATTCGGGCCATCAAATAAGACCTAAGGACCATAGTCACCTCCCCGCCATGATCGTTCCTCATTTTTTGCATTTTTCGGCTAAAAAACTAGAATTCCGTCCGATTCCCATATTTTTCAGTGCTATAATTACCCACGCCATCCCAATGGGTAGGGACCCCCGGACCCCGATCGCCTAAAATTTTTTCGTACCATCAAATACGACCTAAGGAACCATAGTCACCGTTCCGCCGTGAATTTTCCTAGTTGTTTGCGTTTTTCAGCGAAAAAACTAGAATTCCGCCCGATTCCCATATTTTCGTGTGCTATAGCTCACACCTTCCGAGTGGGCCGGTCCCCCCTGACTCGGAACGTCTAAAAATTTTTTGGGCCATTAAATACGACCTAAGGAACCATAGTCACTGCCCCGCCATGATCGTTCCTCAATTTTTGCATTTTTCGGCCAAAAAATTAGAATTCCGCCCGATTCACATATTTTCGTGTGCTATAGCTTTGGCCTTCAAAGTGGTCCCAGGACCCCCAGACCACGATCGCCTAAAAATTTTCAAGGCCATCAAATATGACCTAATAAACCATAGTCATCGCCCCGCCCTGATCGTTCCTCATATTTTGCGTTTTTCGGCCAAAAAACTAGAATTCCGCCCGATTCCCATATTTTCGTGTGCTACAGCCGACGCCTTCCGAGTGGGCCGGGCCTCCCGAACTCGGATCACCTAAATTTTTTTCGGGCCATTAAATAAGACCTAAGGAACCATAGTCACCTCCCCGCCAAGATCGTTCCTCATTTTTTACATTTTCCGGCAAAAAAATTAGAATTCCGCACGATTCCCATATTTTCATGTGCTATAATAGCCCACGCCTTCCCAATGTGTAGGGCCCCCGGAGCCGGATCGCCTAAAATTTTTTTGGGCCATCAAATACGAGCTAAGGAACCAAAGTCATAGCCCTTCCATGACCTTTCCTCATTTTTTGCATTTTATGGCCAAAAAAGTAGAATTCCGCCCGATTCCCATATTTTTATGTGTTATTGCCCATGCCTTCCAGGGGGACCCAGGACTCCCGGACCCCGATCGCCTAAAAAATTTCGGGCCATCAAATACGACCTAAGGAACCATAGTCACCGCCCCGCCATGATCGGTCCTCATTTCATGCATTTTACGGTGAAAAAACTAGAATTCTGCCCGATTCGCTTATTTTCGTGTGCTATAACCCACGCCTTCCAAGTGGTCCCGGGACCCTTGAACCCCGATCTCCTAAAATTTTTCCGAACCATCAAATATGACCTAAGGAACCATAGTCACCGCCCCGCAATGATCGTTCCTCATTTTTTGCATTTTTCGGCAAAAAAACTAGAATTCCGCCCGATTCCCATATTTTCGTGTGTTATAGCCCACGCCTTCCAAGTGGTCCCGGGAAACCTGGACCCCGATCGCCTATTATTTTTCCGGGCCATCAAATACGATTTAAGGAACCATAGTCACCGCCCTGCCATGATCGTTCTTCATTTTTTGCGTTTTTCGGCTAAAAAAACTAGAATTCCGCGCGATTCCCATATTTTCGTGTGCTATAGCCCATGCCTTCTGAGTGGTCCCAGACCCCCGGACCCCGATAGCCTAAAATTGTTCTGGGCCATAAAATACGACCTAAGGATCCATAGTCATGGCCCCACCATGATTGTTCTTAGTTTTTTGCATTTTTCGGCCAAAAACCTAGAATTCCGCCCGATTCCCATATTTTCGTGTGTTATATCCCACGCCTTCCGAGTGGGCCGGCCCCGCGGACTCGGATCACCTAAAACAATTTCGAGCCATCAAATACAACCTAAGGAACCATAGTCACTGCCCCGCCATGATCGTTCCTCATTTTTGCATTTTTCGACGAAAAAACTAGAATTCTGTCGGATTACCATATGTATGTGTTCTATTGCCCTCGCCTTCCGAGTGGGCCGGTCCCCCCGGACTCGGATCGCCTAAATTTTTTCGGACCATCAAATAGGACCAAAGGAACCATAGTCACCGCCTCGCCATGATTGTTCCTCATGTTTTGCATTTTCGGCCAAAAAACTAGAATTCCGCTCGATTCCAATATTTTTGTGTGCTATAGCCCACGCCTTCCAAGTGGTCCCGGGACCCCCGGACCCCGATCGCCTAATCTTTTTTCCAGGCTATCAAATACGACCTAAGGAACCATAGTAACCGCCCATCCATGATCCTTCCTCATTTTTTGCATTTTTCGGCTAAACAACTAGAATTCCGCGCGATTCTCATTTTTTCGTGTGCTATAGCCCACGCCTTCCGAGTGGTCCCGGAACCGCCGGACCCCTATTGCCTAATGTTTTTCCGGACCATCAAATACGACCTAAGGAACCATAGTCACCGCCCCGCCATGATCGTTCCTAGGTTTTTGTGTTTTTTGGCAAAAACCCTAGAATTCAGCGCGATTCCATATCTTCATTTGCTATAGCCCACGCCTTCCGAGTGGTCCCGGGAACCCCGGACCCATACCGCCTAAAATTTTTCCAGCCATCAAATACGACCTAAGGAACCATAGTCACCGCCCCGCCATGATCGTTCTTCATGTTTTGCAATTTTCGGCTAAAACACTAGAATTCCGCCCGATTACCATATTATTGTGTGCTATTGCCCACGCCTTCGAGTGGGCCGAGCCCCCCGTACTCGGATCGCCTAAAGTTTTTTCGGGCCATACAATAGGACCTTAGGAACCATAGTCACCACCTCGCCATGATCTTTCCTAATTTTTCGCATTTCTCGGCCAAAACACTAGAAATCCGCCCGATTCCCATATTTTTGTGTGCTATAGACAACGCTTTCCAAGTGGTCCCGGGATCCCCGGACACCGATCGCCTAAAATTTTTCCGGGCCATCAAATACGACCTACGGAACCATAGTAACTGCCCCGCCATGATCGTTCCTCATTTATTGCGATTTCCGGCAAAAAAACTAGAATTCCACCCGATTCCCATATTTTCATATGCTATAGCCCACGCCTTCCGAGTGGGCCAGGCCCCCGGACTCGGATCATCTAAATTTTATTCGGGCCATCAAATAAGACCTAAGGACCATAGTCACCTCCCCGCCATGATCGTTCCTCATTGTTTGCATTTTTCGGCCAAAAAACTAGAATTCCGTTCGATTCCCATATTTTCCTGTGCTATAATTGCCCACGCCTTCCCAATGGGTAGGGACCCCCGGACCCCGATTGCCTAAAATTTTTCCGGACCATCAAATACAACCTAAGGAACTATAGTCACCGTTCCGCCATGAATTTTCCTAGTTGTTTGCGTTTTTCAGCGAAAAAACTAGAATTCCGCCCGATTCCCATATTTTCGTGTGCTATAGCTCACACCTTCCGAGTGGGCCGGTCCCCCCTGACTCGGAATGTGTAAAAATTTTTCGGGCCATTAAATACGACCTAAGGAACCATAGTCACCGCCCCGCCATGATCGTTCCTCAATTTTTGCATTTTTCAGCCAAAAAGATAGAATTCCGCCCGATTCCCATATTTTCGTGTGCTATAGCTTAGGCCTTCAAAGTAGTCCCAGGACCCCCAGACCACGATCGCCTAAAAATTTTCAAGGCCATCAAATATGACCTAAGAAACCATAGTCATCGCCCCGCCCTGATCGTTCCTCATATTTTGCATTTTTCGGCCAAAATACTAGAATTCCGCCCGATTCCCATATTTTCGTGTGCTACAGCCCACGCCTTCCGAGTGGGCCGGGCCTCCCGAACCCGGATCACCTAAATTTTTTTCGGGCCATCAAATAAGACCTAAGAAACCATAGTCACCTCCCTGCCAAGATCGTTCCTCATTTTTTACATTTTTCGGCCAAAAAACTAGAATTCCGTACGATTCCCATATTTTCATTTGCTATAATAGCCCACGCCTTCCCAATGTGTAGGGCCCCCCGGAGCCGAATCGCCTAAAATTTTTTCGGGGCATCAAATACGAGCTAAGGAACAAAAGTCACAGCCCCTCCATGACCTTTCCTCATTTTTTGCATTTTATGGCCAAAAAACTAGAATTCCGCCCGATTCCCATATTTTCATGTGTTATAGTCCATGCCTTCCAAGTGGACCCGGGACTCCCGGACCCCGATCGCCTAAAAATTTTCGGGCCATCAAATATGACCTAAGGAACCATAGTCACCGCCCCGCCATGTTCGGTCCTCATTTCATGCATTTTACGGCGAAAAAACTAGAATTCTGCCCGATTCCCTTATTTTCGTGTGCTATAACCCACGCCTTCCAAGTGGTGCCGGGACCCTTGAACCCCGATCTCCTAAAATTTTTCCGAACAATCAAATACGACCTAAGGAACCATAGTCACCGCCCCACAATGATCGTTCCTCATTTTTTGCATTTTTCGGCGAAAAAACTAGAATTTCGCCCGATTCCCATATTTTCGTGTGTTATAGCCCACGCCTTCCAAGTGGTCCCGGGAACCCTGGACCCCGATCTCCTATTATTTTTCCGGGCCATCAAATATGATTTAAGTAACCATAGTCACCGCCCTTCCATGATCATTCCTCATTTTTTGCGTTTTTCGGCCAAAAAACTAGAATTCCGCGCGATTCCCATAGATTCGTGTGCTATAGCCCATGCCTTCCGAGTGGTCCCAGACCACCGGACCCCGATAGCTTAAAATTTTTCTGGGCCATAAAATAGGACCTAAGGAACCATAGTCACCGCCCCGCAATGATCGTTCCTCATTGTTTGCATTTTTCGGCAAAAAAACTAGAATTCCGCCCGATTCCCATATTTTCGTGTGTTATTGCCCACGCCATCCAAGTGGTCCCGGGAACCCTGGACCCCGATCGCCTATTATTTTTCAGGGCCATCAAATACGATTTAAGGAATCATAGTCACCCGCCCTGCCATGATCGTTCCTCATTTTTTGCGTTTTTCGGCCAAAAAACTAGAATTCCACGCGATTTCAATATTTTCGTGTGCTAATAGCCCATGCCTTCCGAGTGGTCCCAGAACCCCGGACCCCGATAGATTAAAATTTTTCCGGGCCATAAAATACGACCTAAGGAACCATAGTCACGGCCCCACCATAATCGTTCTTAGTTTTTTGCATTTTTCGGCCAAAAACCTAGAATTCCGCCCGATTCCCATATTTTCGTGTGTTATATCCCACGCCTTCCGCGTGGGCCGGCCCCGCGGACTCGGATCACCTAAAAAAATATCGGCCATCAAATACAACCTAAGGAACCATAGTCACTGCCCTGCCATGATCGTTCCTCATTTTTTGCATTTTTCGACGAAAAAACTAGAATTCTGTCGGATTACCATATGTTTGTGTTCTATTGCCCTCGCCTTCCGAGTGGGCCGCCCCCCGGACTCGCCATGATTGTTCCTCATGATTTGCATTTTTCGGCCAAAAAACTAGAATTCCGCTCGATTCCAATATTTTTGTGTGCTATAGCCCACGCCTTCCAAGTGGTCCCGGGACCCCCGGACCCCGATCGCCTAAATTTTTTTCCAGGCTATCAAATACGACCTAAGGAACCAGAGTAACCGCCCCTCCATGATCCTTCCTCATTTTTTGCATTTTTCGGCCAAGCAACTAGAATTCCGCGCGATTCTCATATTTTCGTGTGCTATAGCCCACGCCTTCCGAGTGGCCCCGGAACCGCCGGACCCCTATTGCCTAAAGTTTTTCCAGACCATCAAATACGACATAAGGAACCATAGTCACCGCCCCGCCATGATCATTCCTAGGTTTTTGTGTTTTTTGGCAAAAACCCTAGAATTCCGAGCGATTCCATATCTTCATTTGCTATTGCCCACGCCTTCCGAGTGGTCCCGGGAACCCCAGACCCCGATCGCCTAAAAATTTTCCAGCCATCAAATACGACCTAAGGAACCATAGTCACCGCCCCGCCATGATTGTTCTTCATGTTTTGCGTTTTTCGGCTAAAACACTAGAATTCCGCCCGATTACCATATTATTGTGTGCTATTGCCCACGCCTTCGAGTGGGTCTAGCCCCCCGTACTCGGATCGCCAAAAGTTTTTTCGGGCCATACAATAGGACCTTAGGAACCATAGTCACCACCTCGCCATGATCTTTCCTAATTTTTCGCTTTTTTCGGCCAAAAAACTAGAAATCCGCCCGGTTCCCATATTTTTGTGTGCTATAGACAACGCTTTCCATGTTGTCCCGGGATCCCCGGACACCGATCGCCTAAAATATTTCCGGGCCATCAAATACGACCTAAGGAACCATAGTAACTGCCCCGCCATGATCGTTCCTCATTTATTGCGATTTGTGGCAAAAAAACTAGAATTCCGCCCGATTCCCATATTTTCGTGTGCTATAGCCCACGCCTTCCGAGTGGGCCAGGACCCCCGGACTCGGATCATCTAAATTTTATTCGGGCCATCAAATAAGACCTAAGGACCATAGTCACCTCCCCGCCATGATCGTTCCTCATTGTTTGCATTTTTCGTCTAAAAAACTAGAATTTCGTCCGATTCCCATATTTTCCTGTGCTATAATTGCCCACGCCTTCCCAATGGGTAGGGACCCCCGGACCCCGATCGCCTAAAATTTTTCCGGACCATCAAATACGACCTAAGGAACCATAGTCACCGTTCCACCATGAATTTTCCAAGTTGTTTGCGTTTTTCAGCGAAAAAACTAGAATTCCGCCCGATTCCCATATTTTCGTGTGCTATAGCTCACACCTTCCGAGTGGGTCGGTCCCCCCTGACTCGGAACGTCTAAAATTTTTTCGGGCCATTAAATACGACCTAAGGAACCATAGTCACCGCCCCGCCATGATCATTCCTTAATTTTTGCATTTTTCGGCCAAAAAATTAGAATTCCGCCCGATTCCCATATTTACGTGTGCTATAGTTTAGGCCTTCAAAGTGGTCCCAGGACCCCCAGACCACGATCGCCTAAAAAGTTTCAAGGCCATCAAATATGACCTAAGAAACCATAGTCATCGCCCCGCCCTGATCGTTTCTCATATTTTGCGTTTTTCGGCTAAAAAACTAGAATTCCGCCCGATTCCCATATTTTCGTGTGCTACAGCCCACGCCTTCCGTGTGGGCCGGGCCTCCCGAACTCGGATCACCTAAATTTATTTCGGGCCATCAAATAAGACCTAAGGAACCATAGTCACCTCCCCGCCAAGATCGTTCCTCATTTTTTACATTTTTCGGCCAAAAAACTAGAATTCCGCACGATTCCCATATTTTCATGTGCTATAATAGCCCACGCCTTCCCAATGTGTAGGGCCCCCGGAGCCGGATCGCCTAAAATTTTTCCGGGCCATCAAATACGAGCTAAGGAACCAAAGTCACAGCCCCTCCATGACCTTTCCTCATTTTTTGCATTTTATGGCCAAAAAACTAGAATTCCGCCCGATTCCCATATTTTCGTGTGTTATAGTCCATGCCTTATAAGTGGACCCGGGACTCCCGGACCCCGATCGCCTAAAAAATTTTGGGCCATCAAATACGACCTAAGGAACCATAGTCACTGCCCCGCCATGATTGATCCTCATTTCATGCATTTTACGGCGAAAAAACTAGAATTCTGCCCGATTCCCTTATTTTCGTGTGCTATAACCCACGCCTTCCAAGTGGTCCCGGGACCCCTGAACCCAGATCTCCTAAAATTTTTCCATACCATCAAATACGACCTAAGTAACCATAGTCACCGCCCCGCAATGATCATTCCTCATTTTTTGCATTTTTCGGCGAAAAAACTAGAATTCCGCCCGATTTCCATATTTTCGTGTGTTATAGCCCACGCCTTCAAAGTGGTCCCAGGAACCCTGGACCCCGATCGCCTATTATTTTTCCGGGCCATCAAATACGATTTAAGGAACCATAGTCACCGCCCTGCCATGATCGTTCCTCATTTTTTGCGTTTTTCGGCCAAAAAACTAGAATTCCGCGCGATTCCCATATTTTCGTGTGTTATAGACCACGCCTTCCGAGTGGTCCCGGGACCTCCGGACCCCTTTCGCCTAAAATTTTTCCGGGCCATCAAATACGACCTTAGGAACCATAGTCACCGCCCTGCCATGATCGTTCCTAGTCTTTTGCGTTTTTCAGCCAAAAAACTAGAATTCTGCGTGATTTTCATATTTTCGTGTGCTTTAGCCCATGCCTTCCAAGGGGTCCCGGGAACCCCGAACCCCTATCGCCTAAAATTTTTCCGACTATCAAATACGACCTAAGGAACCACAGTCACCGCCCTTCCATGATCGTTCCTAGTCTTTTGCATTTTTCAGCCAAAAAACTAGAATTCCGCTCGATTCCCATATTTTCGTGTGCTATACCCACGCAATCCGAGTGGTCCCGGGAGCCACGGACCCCGATCGCCTAAAACTTTTTCGGGCCATCACATATGACCTAAGGAACCATAGTAACCTTCCCTCCATGATCGTTTCTCATTTTTTGCATTTTTCGGCCAAAAAACTAGAATTACGCCCGATTCCCATATTTTCGTGTGCTATACCCACTCCTTACAAGTGGTCCCGGGTCTCCGGACCCCTATCGCCTAAAATTTTTCCGGACTATCAAATAAGACCTAAAGAACTATAGTCACCACCCATCCATGATCGTTCCTTATTTTTTGCATTTTTCGGCCAAACAACTAGAATTCCGCGCGATTCCCATATTTTTGTATGTTATAGCCCACACCTTCCGAGTGGTCCCGGGACCTCCAGACCTCTATCGCCTAAAATTTTTTCGGACTATCAAATACTACCTAAGGAACCATAGTATCCGCCCCGCCATGATCGTTCCTCATTTTTTGCGTTTTTCAGCCAAACAACTAGAATTCCGCGCGATCCCCATATTTTCGTGTGCTATACCCACGCATTCCGAGTGGTCCCAAGAGCCGCGGACCCCGATCGCCTAAAATTTTTCCGGGCAATAAAATACGACCTAAGGAACCATAGTATGCGCCCCGCCATGATCGTTCCTTATTTTTTGCATTTTCGGCCAAACAACTAGAATTCCGCGCGATTCCCATATTTTTGTGTGTTATAGCCCACACCTTCCGAGTGGTCCCGGGACCTCAGGACCCCTATCGCCTAAAATTTTTCTGGACTATCAAATATGACCTAAGGAACCATAGTCACCGCCCATCCATGATCATTCCTCATTTGTTGCATTTTTCGGCCAAAAAACTAGAATTCCGCCCGATTACAATATTTTTGTGTGCTATTGCCCACCCTTCCCAGTGGTTCCAGGACCCCCGAACCCCGATCGCCTAAAAATTTTCCGGGCCGTCAAATACGACCTAAGGAACGATAGTAACCGCCCCGCCATCATCGTTTCTCATTTTTTGCATTTTGCAGCCAAAAAACTAGAATTACGCCCGATTCCCATATTTTCGTGTGCTATACCCACGCCTTCCAAGTGGTCCGGGGAGCCGCGGACCCCGATCGCCTAAAATTTTTCCGGACTATCAAATACGATCTAAGGTACCATAGTCACCGCCCCACCATGATCGTTCCAAATGCTTTGCATTTTTCGGCCAAAAAACTAGAACTCCGCGCGATTTGCATATTTTCGTGTGCTATAGCTTACGCCTTCCGAGTGGTCCCGGGAGCCGTGGACCCCGATCGTCTAAAATTTTTCGGGCCATCAAATAATACCTAAGAAACCATAGTCACCGCCCCGCCATGATCGTTCCTCATTTATTGCTTTTTTCCACCAAAAAACTAGAATTTCGCTCGATTACCATATTTTTGTGTGCTATTGCCCACGCCATCCGAGTGGGCCGGGCCGTCGGACTCGGATCGCCTAAAAAAATTTCGGGCCATCAATTAGGACCTAAGGAACCATAGTCACCGCCTCGCCATGATCGTTCCTCATAAAAAAAATAGAATTCCGTCCGATACCCATATTATTGTGTGCTATCGCCCACGCCTTCCGAGTCGGTTGGGCCCCCCAGAGCCGGATCGCCTAAAAATTTTCCGGACTATCAAATACAACCTAAGGAACCATAGTCACTGCCCCGCCATGATCGTTCCTAGTCTTTTGTGGTTTTCAGCCAAAAAACTAGAATTCTGCGCGATTTCCATATATTCGTGTGCTTTAGCCCACGCCTACCAAGGGGTCCCGGGAACCCCGAACCCCTATCGCCTAAAATTTTCCCGACTATCAAATACGACCTAAGGAACCACAGTCACCGCCCTTCCATGATCGTTCCTAGTCTTTTGCATTTTTCAGCCAAAAAACTAGAATTCCGCTCGATTACCATATTTTCGTGTGCTATACCCACGCAATCCGAGTGGTCCCGGGAGCCACGGACCCCGATCGCCTAAAATTTTTTCGGGCCATCACATACGACCTAAGGAACCATAGTAACCTTCCCTCCATGATCGTTCCTCATTTTTTGCATTTTTCGGCCAAAAAACTAGAATTACGCCCGATTCTCATATTTTTGTGTGCTATACCCACGCCTTACAAGTGGTCCCGGGTCTCCGGACCCCTATCGCCTAAAATTTTTCCGGACTATCAAATAAGACCTAAAGAACCATAGTCACCACCCAGCCATGATCGTTCCTTATTTTTTGCGTTTTTCGGCCAAACAACTAGAATTCCGCGCGATTCCCATATTTTTGTATGTTATAGCCCACACCTTCCGAGTGGTCCCGTGACCTCCAGACCCCTATCGCCTAAAATTTTTTCGGACTATCAAATACTACCTAAGGAACCATAGTATCCGCCCCGCCATGATCGTTCCTCATTTTTTGCGTTTTTCAGCCAAACAACTAGAATTCCGTGTGATCCCCATATTTTCGTGTGCTATAGCCACGCATTCCGAGTGGTCCCAAGAGCCGCGGACCCCGATCGCCTAAAATTTTTTCGGGCAATAAAATACGACCTAAGGAACCATAGTATGTGCCCCGCCATGATCGTTCCTTTTTTTTTGCATTTTCGGCCAAACAACTAGAATTCCGCGCGATTCCCATATTTTTGTGTGTTATAGCCCACACCTTCCGAGTGGTCCCGGGACCTCAGGACCCCTATCGCCTAAAATTTTTCTGGACTATCAAATATGACCTAAGGAACCATAGTCACCGCCCATCCATGATCATTCCTCATTTGTTGCATTTTTCGGCCAAAAAACTAGAATTCCGCCCGATTACAATATTTTTGTGTGCTATTGCCCACCCTTCCCAGTGGTTCCAGGACCCCCGAACCTCGATCGCCTAAAATTTTTCCGGGCCATCAAATACGACCTAAGGAACCATAGTAACCGCCCCGCCATCATCGTTTCTCATTTTTTGCATTTTTCGGCCAAAAAACTAGAATTACGCCCGATTCCCATATTTTCGTGTGCTATACCCACGCCTTCCAAGTGGTCCGGGGAGCCGCGGACCCCGATCGCCTAAAATTTTTCCGGACTATCAAATACGACCTAAGGTACCATAGTCACCGCCCCACCATGATCGTTCCAAATGCTTTGCATTTTTTGGCCAAAAAACTAGAACTCCGCGCGATTTGCATATTTTCGTGTGCTATAGCTTACGCCTTCCGAGTGGTCCCGGGAGCCGTGGACCCCGATCGCCTAAAATTTTCCGGGCCATCAAATAAGACCTAAGGAACCATAGTCACCGCCCCGCCATGATCGTTCCTCATTTATTGCGTTTTTCCACCAAAAAACTAGAATTTCGCTCGATTACCATATTTTTGTGTGCTATTGCCCACGCCATCCGAGTGGGCCGGGCCGTCGGACTCGGATCGCCTAAAAAATTTTCGGGCCATCAATTAGGACCTAAGGAACCATAGTCACTGCCTCTCCATGATCGTTCCTCATTTTTTGCATTTTTTGGCCAAAAAACTAGAATTCCGCCCGATTCCCATATTTTTGTGTGCTATCGCCCACGCCTTCCGAGTGGGCCGGGCCGCCCGGAGCCGGATCGCCTAAAAATTTTCCGGACTATCAAATACGACCTAAGGAACCATAGTCACCTCCCCACCATGATCGTTCCTAGTCTTTTGCATTTTTCAGCCAAAAAACTAGAAGTCCACGCGATTTCCATATTTTCGTGTGCTTTAGCCCACGCCTTCCAAGGGGTCCCGGGAACCCCGAACCCCGATCGCCTAAAAATTTTCCGGGCCGTCAAATACGACCTAAAGAACCATAGTCACCACCCCGCCATGATCGTTCCTCATTTGTTGCGTTTTTCGGCCAAACAACTAGAATTCCGCGCGATTCCCATATTTTCGTGTGCTATAGCCCACGCCTTCCGAGTGGGCCGTGCCCCCCGCACTCGGATCACCTAAAAAGTTTTTGGGCCATCAAATAAGACCTAAGGAACCATAGTCACCTTCACGCCATGATCGTTTCACATTTTTTGCATTTTTCAGCCAAAAAACTAGAATTCCGCGCGATTTCCATATTTTCGTGTGCTTTAGCCCACCCCTTCCAAGGGGTCCCGGGAACCCCGAACCCCGATTGCCTAAAACTTTTCCGGGTCATAAAATACGACCTAAGGAACCATAGTATCCGCCCCGCCATGATCGTTCCTTATTTTTTGCATTTTTCGGCCAAACAACAAGAATTCCGCGCGATTCCCATATTTTCGTGTGCTATAGCCCAAGCCTTCCGAGTGGGCCGTGCCCCCCGCTGGATCACCTAAAAAGTTTTTGGGCCATCAAATAAGACCTAAGGAACCATAGTAACCTTCCCGCCATGATCGTTTCTCATTTTTTGCATTTTTCAGCCAAACAACTAGAATTCCGCCTGATTCCCATATTTTCGTGTGCTTTAGCCCACGCCTTCCAAGGGGTCACGGGAACCCCGAACCCCGATCGCCTAAAAATTTTCCGGGCCATCAAATACGACCTAAGGAACCATAGTATTCGCCCCGCCATGATTGTTCCTTATGTTTTGCGTTTTTCGGCCAAACACCTAGAATTCCGCGCGATTCCCATATTTTCGTGTGCTATAGCCCACGCCTTCCGAGTGGGCCGTGCCCCCCGCACTCGGATCACCTAAAAGGTTTTTGGGCCATCAAATAAGACCTAAGGAACAATAGTCACCTTCCCGCCATGATCGTTTCTCATTTTTTGCTTTTTTAGGCTAAACAACTAGAATTCCGCCCGATTCCCATATTTTCGTGTGCTATACCGACGCCTTACAAGTGGTCCCGGGTCTCCGGACCCCTATCACCTAAAATTTTTCCGGACTATCAAATAAGACCTAAGGAACCATAGTCACTGCCCAGCCATGATCGTTCCTTATGTTTTGCGTTTTTCGGCCAAACAACTAGAATTCCGCGCGATTTCCATATTTTCGTGTGCTATAGCCCACGCCTTCCGAGTGGGTCGGGCCCCCCGGAGCCGGATCGCCTAAAAATTTTCAGGACTATAAAATACGTCCTAAGGAACCATAGTCACCGCCCCGCCATGATCGTTCCTAGTCTTTTGCATTTTTCAGCCAAAAAACTAGAATTCCGCGCGATTTTCATATTTTCGTGTGCTTTAGCCCACGCCTTCCAAGGGGTCCCGGGAACCCCGATCGCCTAAAAATTTTCCGGGCCATCACATACGACCTAAGGAACCATAGTATATGCCCCGCCATGATCGTTCCTTATTTTTTGTGTTTTTCGGCCAAACAACTAGAATTCCGCGCGATTCCCATATTTTCATGTGCTATAGCCCACGCCTTCCGAGTGGGCCGTGCCCCCCGCACTCGGATCACCTAAAAAGTTTTTGGGCCATCAAATAAGACCTAAGGAACAATAGTCACCTTCCCGCCATGATCGTTTCTCATTTTTTGCATTTTTCGGCCAAACAACTAGAATTCCGCCCGATTCCCATATTTTCGTGTGCTTTAGCCCACGCCTTCCAAGGGGTCCCGGGAACCCCGAACCCCGATCGCCCAAAAATTTTCCGGGCCATCAAATATGACATAAGGAACCATAGTATCCTTCCCGCCATGATCGTTCCTTATTTTTTGCGTTTTTCGGCCAAACAACTAGAATTCTGCGCGATTCCCATAATTTCGTGTGCTATAGCCCACGCCTTCCGAGTGGGCCGTGCCCCCCGCACTCGGATCACCTAAAAACTTTTTGGGCCATCAAATAAGACCTAAGGAACCATAGTCACCTTCCCGCCATGATCGTTTCTCAGTTTTTGCATTTTTCAGCCAAAAAACTAGAATTCCGCGCGATTTCCATATTTTCGTGTGCTTTCCTAAAACTTTTCCGGGCCATAAAATACGACCTAAGGAACCATAGTATTCGCCCCGCCATGATTGTTCCTTATTTTTTGCGTTTTTCGGCCAAACAACTAGAATTCCGCGCGATTCCCATATTTTCGTGTGCTATAGCATACGCCTTCCGAGTGGGCCTTGCCCCCCGCACTCGGATCATCTAAAAAGTTTTTGGGCCATCAAATAAGACCTAAGGAACAATAGTCACCTTCCCGCCATGATCGTTTCTCATTTTTTGCATTTTTCGGCTAAACAACTAGAATTCCGCCCGATTCCCATATTTTCGTGTGCTATACCGACGCCATACAAGTGGTCCCGGGTCTCCGGACCCCTATCGCCTAAAATTTTTCCGGACTATCAAAAAAGACCTAAGGAACCATAGTCACCGCCCAGCCATGATCGTTCCTTATTTTATGCATTTTTCGACCAAACAACTAGAATTCCGCGCGATTCCCATATTTTTGTGTGTTGCCTTCCGAGTGGTCCCGGGACCTCCTGACCCCTATCGCCTAAGGAACCATAGTCACCACCCTGCCAAGATCTTTCCACATTTTTTGCATGTTACTGAAAAAGACCTAGAATTTCGTCCGATTTCCATATTTTCGTGTGTTATACCCACGCATTCCAAGTGGTCCCAAGAGCCGCGGACCCTGATCGCCTAAAATTTTTCCGGGCAATCAAATACGACCTAAGGAACCATAGTATCCGCCCCGCCATGATCGTTCCTTATTTTTTGCGTTTTTCGGCCAAACAACTAGAATTCCGCGCGATTCCCATATTTTTGTGTGTTATAGCCCACACCTTCCGAGTGGTCCCGAGACCTTAGGACCCCTATCGCCTAAAATTTTTCCGGACTATCAAATATGACCTAAGGATCCATAGTCACCGCCCAGCCATGATCATTCCTCATTTGTGGCGTTTTTCGGCCAAAAAACTAGAATTCTGCCCGATTACAATATTTTTGTGTCCTAATTCCCACCCTTCCCAGTGGTTCCGGGACCCCCGGACCCCGATCGCCTAAAATTTTTCTGGGCCGTCAAATACGACCTAAGGAACCATAGTAACCGCCCCGCCATCATCGTTTCTCATTTTTTGCATTTTTCGGCCAAAAAACTAGAATTATGCCCGATTCCCATATTTTCGTGTTCTATACCCACGCCTTCCAAGTGGTCCGGGGAGCCGTGGACCCCGATCGCCTAAACTTTTTCCGGACTATCAAATACGACCTAAGGTACCATAGTCACCGCCCCACCATGATCGTTCCAAATGCTTTGCATTTTTTGGCCAAAAAACTTGAACTCCGCGCGATTTGAATATTTTCGTGTGCTACAGCTTACGCCTTCCGAGTGGTCCCGGGAGCCGTGGACCCCGATCGCCTAAAATTTTCCGGGCCATCAAATAAGACCTAAGGAACCATAGTCACCGCCCTTCCATGATCATTCCTAATTTATTGCATTTTTCGGCAAAAAACTAGAATTTCGCTCGATTACCATATTTTTGTGTGCTATTGCCCACGCCTTCCGAGTGGGCCGGGCCGCCGGACTCGTATCGCCTAAAAAAATTTCGGGCCATCATTTAGGACCTAAGGAACCATAGTCACCGCCTCGCCATGATCGTTCCTCATTTTTTGCATTTTTTGGCCCAAAAAATAGAATTCCGCTCGATTTCCATATTTTTGTGAGCTATCGCCCACGCCTTCCGAGTGGGTCGGGCCCCCCGGAGCCGGATCGCCTAAAAATTTTCCAAACTATCAAATATGACCTAAGGAACCATATTCACCGCCCCGCCATGATCGTTCCTAGTCTTTTGCATTTTTCAGCCAAAAAAGTAGAATTCCGCGCGATTTCCATATTTTCCTGTGCTTTAGCCCACTCATTCCAAGGGGTCCCAGGAATCCCGAACCCCGATCGCCTAAAATTTTTTCGGGCAATCAAATACGACCTAAGGAACAATAGTATCCGCCCCGCCATGATCGTTCCTTATTTTTTGCGTTTTTCGGCCAAACAACTAGAATTCCGCGCGATTCCCATATTTTTGTGTGTTATATCGAGTGGTCCCGGGACCTCAGGACCCCTATCGCCTAAAATTTTTCCGGGCCATCAAATATGACCTAAGGAACCATAGTCACCGCCTAGCCGTGATCATTCCTCATTTGTTGCGTTTTTCGGCCAAAAAACTAGAATTCCGCCCGATTACAATATTTTTGTGTGCTATTGCCCACCCTTCCCAGTGGTTCCGGGACCCCCAGACCCCGATCGCCTAAAATTTTTCTGGGCCGTCAAATACGACCTAAGGAACCATAGTAACCGCCCCGCCATCATCGTTTCTCATTTTTTGCATATTTCGGCCAAAAAACTAGAATTACGCCCGATTCCCATATTTTCGTGTTCTATACCCACGCCTTCCAAGTGGTCCGGGGAGCCGCGGACCCCGATCGCCTAAAATTTTTCCGGACTATCAAATACGACCTAAGGTACCATAGTCACCGCCCCACCATGATCGTTCCAAATGCTTTGCATTTTTTGGCCAAAAAACTAGAACTCCGCGCGATTTGCATATTTTCGTGTGCTATAGCTTACGCCTTCCGAGTGGTCCCGGGAGCCGTGGACCCCGATCGCCTAAAATTTTCCGGGCCATCAAATACGACCTAAGGAACCATAGTCACCGCCCCGCCATGATCGTTCCTCATTTATTGCATTTTTTGGCCAAAAAACTAGAATTCCGCCCGATTCCCATATTTTGGCCGTGCCCTCCGCACTCGGATCACCTAAAACGTTTTTGGGCCATCGAATAAGACCTAAGGAACCATAGTCACCTTCCCGCAATGATCGTTTCTTATTTTTTGCATTTTTCGGCCAAACGATTCCCATATTTTCGTGTGCTATACCCACGCCTTACAAGTGGTCCCGGGTCTCCGGACCCCTATCGCCTAAAATTTTTCCGGACTATCAAATAAGACCTAAGGAACCATAGTCACTGCCTAGCCATGATCGTTCCTTATGTTTTGCGTTTTTCGGCCAAACAACTAGAATTCCGCGTGATTCCCATATTTTTGTGTGTTATAGCCCACGCCTTCCGAGTGGTCCTGGGTCCTCCTGACCCCTATCGCCTAAAATTTTTCCGGAGTATCAAATACGACCTAAGGAACCATAGTATCCGCCCCGCCATGATCATTCCTCTTTTTTTGCGTTTTTCGGCCAAACAACTAGAATTCTGTGTGATTCCCATATTTTTGTGTGTTATAGCCCACGCCTTCCGAATGGTCCCGGGACCTCCGGACGCCTATCGCCTAATATTTTTCCGGACTATCAAATAAGACCAAAGGAACCATAGTCACCACCCTGCCAAGATCTTTCGTGTGCTATACCCACGCCTTCCAAGTGGTCCGGGGAGCCGCGGACCCCGATCGCCTAAAATTTGTCCGGACTATCAAATACGACCTAAGGTACCATAGTCACCGCCCCACAATGATCATTCCAAATGCTTTGCACGATTTGCATATTTTCGTGTGCTATAACTTACACCTTCCGAGTGGTCCCGAGAGCCTTGGACCCCGATCGCCTTAAACATTCCGGGCCATCAAATAAGACCTAAGGAACCATAGTCACCGCCCCGCCATGATCGTTCCTCATTTATTGTGTTTTTAGGCCAAAAAACTAGAATTTCGCTCGATTACCATATTTTTGTGTGCTATAACCCACGCCTTCCGAGTGGGCCGGGCCGCCGGACTCGGATCGCCTAAAAACTTTTCGGGCCATCCATTAGGACCTAAGGAACCATAGTTATCGCCCCGCCATGATTGTTCCTCATTTATTGCATTTTTCGGCCAAAAAACTAGAATTCCGCTCGATTACCATATTTTTGTGTGCTATTGCCCACGCCTTCCGAGTGGGCCGGGCCGCCGGACTCGGATCGCCTAAAAAATTTCGGGCCATCAATTAGGACCTAAGGAACCATAGTCACCGCTTCACCATGATCGTTCCTCATTTTTTGCATTTTTTGGCCAAAAAACTAGAATTTCGCCCGATTCCCATATTTTTGTGTGCTATCGCCCACTCCTTCCGAGTGGGTCGAGCCCCCCGGAGCCGGATCGCCTAAAACTTTTCCGGACTATCAAATACGACCTAAGGAACCATAGTCACCACCCCGCCATGATCGTTCCTAATCTTTTGCGTTTTTCAGCAAAAAAACTAGAATTCCGCGCGATTTCCAAATTTTCGTGTGCTTTAGCCCACGCCTTCCAAGGGGTCCCGGGTCTCCGGACCCTGATCGCCTAAAAAATTTTCGGGCCATCAAATATGACCTAAGGAACCATAGTAACCACCCCGCCATGATCGTTCCTCATTTTTTGCGTTTTTCGGCCAAACAACTAGAATTCCGCGCGATTCCCATATTTTTGTGTGTTATAGCCCACGCCTTCCGAGTGGTCCCGGGACCTCCTGACCCCTATCGCCTAAAATGTTTCCGTACTATCAAATACGACCTAAGGAACTATAGTATCCGCCCCGCCATGATCGTTCCTCTTTTTTTTCGTTTTTCGGCAAAACAACTAAAATTCCGCGCAATTCCCATATTTTTGAGTGTTATAGCCCACGCCTTCCGAGTGGTCCCGGGACCTCCAGAACCCTATCGCCTAATAATTTTCGGGACTATCAAATAAGACCAAAGGAACCATAGTCACCACCCTGCCAAGATCTTTCCACATTTTTTGTATGTTACTGAAAAAGACCTAGACTTTCGCCTGATTCCCATATTTTCGTGTGCTATACCCACGCATTCCGAGTGGTCCCAAGAGCCGCGGACCCCGATTGCCTAAAATTTTTTCGGACTATCAAATATGACCTAAGGAACCATAGTATCCGCCCCGTCATGATCGTTCCTTATTTTTTGCATTTTTCGGTCAAACAACTAGAATTCCGTGCGATTCCCATATTTTTGTGTGTTATAGCCCACACCTTCCGAATGGTCCCGGGACCTCCGGACGCCTATCGCCTAATATTTTTCCGGACTATCAAATAAGACCAAAGGAACCATAGTCACCACCCTGCCAAGATCTTTCGTGTGCTATACCCACGCCTTCCAAGTGGTCCGGGGAGCCGCGGACCCCGATCGCCTAAAATTTTTCCGGACTATCAAATACGACCTAAGGTACCATAGTCACCGCCCCACCATGATCATTCCAAATGCTTTGCACGATTTGCATATTTTCGTGTGCTATAACTTACGCCTTCCGAGTGGTCCCGAGAGCCTTGGACCCCGATCGCCTTAAACATTCCGGGCCATCAAATAAGACCTAAGGAACCATAGTCACCGCCCCGCCATGATCGTTCCTCATTTATTGTGTTTTTAGGCCAAAAAACTAGAATTTCGCTCGATTACCATATTTTTGTGTGCTATAACCCACGCCTTCCGAGTGGGCCGGGCCGCCGGACTCGGATCGCCTAAAAACTTTTCGGGCCATCCATTAGGACCTAAGGAACCATAGTTATCGCCCCGCCATGATTGTTCCTCATTTATTGCATTTTTCGGCCAAAAAACTAGAATTCCGCTCGATTACCATATTTTTGTGTGCTATTGCCCACGCCTTCCGAGTGGGCCGGGCCGCCGGACTCGGATCGCCTAAAAAAATTTTGGGCCATCAATTAGGACCTAAGGAACCATAGTCACCGCTTCACCATGATCGTTCCTCATTTTTTGCATTTTTTGGCCAAAAAACTAGAATTTCGCCCGCTTCCCATATTTTTGCGTGCTATCGCCCACTCCTTCCGAGTGGGTCGGGCCCCCCGGAGCCGGATCGCCTAAAACTTTTCCGGACAATCAAATACGACCTAAGGAACCATAGTCACCACCCCGCCATGATCGTTCCTAATCTTTTGCGTTTTTCAGCAAAAAAACTAGAATTCCGCGCGATTTCCAAATTTTCGTGTGCTTTAGCCCACGCCTTCCAAGGGGTCCTGGGTCTCCGGACCCTGATCGCCTAAAAAATTTTCGGGCCATCAAATATGACCTAAGGAACCATAGTAACCACCCCGCCATGATCGTTCCTCATTTTTTGCATTTTTCGGCCAAACAACTAGAATTCCGCGCGATTCCCATATTTTTGTGTGTTATAGCCCACGCCTTCCGAGTGGTCCCGGGACCTCCTGACCCCTATCGCCTAAAATGTTTCCGTACTATCAAATACGACCTAAGGAACTATAGTATCCGCCCCGCCATGATCGTTCCTCTTTTTTTGCGTTTTTCGGCAAAACAACTAAAATTCCGCGCAATTCCCATATTTTTGAGTGTTATAGCCCACGCCTTCCGAGTGGTCCCGGGACCTCCAGACCCCTATCGCCTAATAATTTTCCGGACTATCAAATAAGACCAAAGGAACCATAGTCACCACCCTGCCAAGATCTTTCCACATTTTTTGTATGTTACTGAAAAAGACCTAGACTTTCGCCTGATTCCCATATTTTCGTGTGCTATACCCACGCATTCCGAGTGGTCCCAAGAGCCGCGGACCCCGATTGCCTAAAATTTTTTCGGACTATCAAATATGACCTAAGGAACCATAGTATCCGCCCCGTCATGATCGTTCCTTATTTTTTGCATTTTTCGGTCAAACAACTAGAATTCCGTGCGATTCCCATATTTTTGTGTGTTATAGCCCACACCTTCCGAGTGGTCCCTGGACCTCAGGACCCCTATCGCCTAAAATTTTTCCGGACTATCAAATATGACCTAAGGAACCATAGTCACCGCCCAGCCATGATCATTCCTCATTTGTTGCGTTTTTTCGGCCAAAATACTAGAATTCAGCTCGATTACAATATTTTTGTGTGCTATTGCCCACCCTTCTCAGTGGTTCCGGGACCCCCAGACCCCGATCGCCTAAAATTTTTCCGGGCCGTCAAATACGACCTAAGGTACCATAGTCACCGTCCCACCATGATCGTTCCAAATGGTTTGCATTTTTTGGCCAAAAAACTAGAACTCCACGCGATTTGCATATTTTCGTGTGCTATATCTTACGCCTTCCGAGTGGTCCCGGGAGCCTTGGACCCCGATCGCCTAAAATATTTTGGGCCATCAAATAAGACCTAAGGAACCATAGTCACCGCCCCGCCATGATCGTTCCTCATTTATTGCGTTTTTCGGCCAAAAAATTAGAATTCCGCTCGATTACCATATTTTTGTGTGCTATTGCCCACGCCTTCCGAGTGGGCCGGGCCGCCGGACTCATATCACCTAAAAACATTTTGGACCATCAATTAGGACCTAAGGAACCATAGTCACCGCCTCGCCATGATCGTTCCTTATTTTTTGCATTTTTTGGCCAAAAAACTAGAATTCCGCCCGATTCCCATATTTTTGTGTGCTATCGCCCACGCCTTCCGAGTGGGTCGGGCCCCCCGGAGCCGGATCGCCTAAAAATTTTCTGGACTATCAAATACGACCTAAGGAACCATAGTCACCACCCCGCCATGATCGTTCCTAGTCTTTTGCATTTTTCAGCAAAAAAACTAGAATTTCGCGCGATTTCCATATTTTCGTGTGCTTTAGCCCACGCCTTCCGAGTGGTCACGGGACCTCCTGACCCCTATCGCCTAAAATTTTTCTGGACTATCAAATACGACCTAAGGAACCATAGTATCCGCCCCGCCATGATCGTTCCTCTTTTTTTGCATTTTTCGTCTCAACAACTACAATTCTGCGCGATTCCCATATTTTTGTGTGTTATAGCCCACGCCTTCCGAGTGGTCCCGGGACCTCTGGACCCCTATCGCCTAATATTTTTCCAAACTATCAAATAAGACCAAAGGAACCATAGTCACCACCCTTCCAAGAGCTTTCCACATTTTTTGCAAGTTACTGAAAAAGACCTAGAATTTCGCCCGATTCCCATATTTTCGTGTGCTATACCCACGCATTCCGAGTGGTCCCAAGAGCCGCGGACCCCGATCGCCTAAAACTTTTCCGGGCAATCAAATACGACCTAAGGAACCATAGTATCCGCCCCGCCATGATCGTTCCTTATTTTTTGCGTTTTTAGGCCAAAATACTAGAATTCCGCGCGATTCCCATATTTTTGTGCGTTATAGCCCACACCTTCCTTGTGGTCCCGGGACCTCAGGACCCCTATCGCCTAAAATTTTTCCGGACTATCAAATATGACCTAAGGAACCATAGTCACCGCCCAGCCATGATCATTCCTCATTTGTTGCGTTTTTCGGCCAAAAAACTAGAATTCCGCCCGATTACAATATTTTTGTGTGCTATTGCCCACCCTTCCCAGTGGTTCCGGGACCCCCGGACCCCGATTGCCTAAAATTTTTCCGGGCCGTCAAATACGACCTAAGGAACCATAGTAACCGCCCCGCCATCATCGTTTCTCATTTTTTGCATTTTTCGGCCAAAAAACTAGAATTACGCCCGATTCCCATATTTTCGTGTGCTATACCCACGCCTTCCAAGTGGTCCGGGGAGCCGCGGACCCCGATCGCCTAAAATTTTTCCGGACTATCAAATACGACCTAAGGTACCATAGTCACCGCCCCACCATGATCGTTCCAAATGCTTTGCATTTTTTGGCCAAAAAACTAGAACTCCTCGCGATTTGCATATTTTTGCGTTCTATAGCTTACGCCTTCCGAGTGGTCCCGGGAGCCTTGGACCCCGATCGCCTAAAATATTCCGGGCCATCAAATAAGACCTAAGGAACGATATTCACCGCCCCGCCATGATCGTTCCTCATTTATTTTGTTTTTCGGCCAAAAAACTAGAATTTCGCTCGATTACCATATTTTTGTGTGCTATTGCCCATGCCTTCCGAGTGGGCCGGGCCGCCGGACTCGGATTGCCTAAAAACTTTTCGGGCCATCAATTAGGACCTAAGGAACCATAGTCACCACCCCGCCATGATCGTTCCTCATTTATTGCATTTTTCGGCCAAAACACTAGAATTCCGCTCGATTACCATATTTTTGTGTGCTATTGCCCACGCCTTCCGAGTGGGCCGGGCCGCCGGACTCGGATCGCCTAAAAAAAATTCGGGACATCAATTAGGACCTAAGGAACCATAGTTACCACCTCGCCATGATCGTTCCTCATTTTTTGCATTTTTTGGCCAAAAAACTAGAATTCCGCCCGATTCCCATATTTTTGTGTGCTATCGCTTACGCCTTCCGAGTGGGTCGGTCCCCCCGGAGCCGGATCACCTAAAACTTTTCCGGACTATCAAATACGACCTAAGGAACCATAGTCACCGCCATGCCATGATCGTTCCTAGTCTTTTGCATTTTTTCGGCCAAAAAACTAGAATTCCGCGCGATTTCCATCTTTTTGTGTGCTATCGCCCACGCCTTCCGAGTGGGTCGGGCCCCCTGGAGCCGGATCGCCTAAAAATTTTCCCGACTATCAAATACGACCTAAGGAACCATAGTATCCGCCCCGCCATGATCGTTCCTTAGTTTTTGCATATTTCGGCCAAACAACTAGAATTCCGCGCGATTCCCATATTTTTGTGTGTTATAGCCCACGCCTTCCGAGTGGTCCCGGGACCTCCTGACCCCTATCGCCTAAAATTTTTCCGGACTATCAAATACGACCTAAGGAACCATAGTATCCGCCCCGCCATGATCGTTCCTCATTTTTTGCGTTTTTCGGCCAAACAACTAGAATTCCGCGCGATTCCCATATTTTTGTGTGTTATAGCCCACGCCTTCCGAGTGGTCCTGGGACCTCCGGACCCCTATCACCTAATATTTTTCCGGACTATCAAATAAGACCAAAGGAACCATAGTCACCACCCTGCCAAGATCTTTCCACATTTTTTGCATGTTACTGAAAAAGACCTAGAATTTCGCCCGATTCCCATATTTTCGTGTGCTATACCCACGCATTCCGAGTGGTCCCAAGAGCCGCGGACCCCGATCGCCTAAAATTTTTCCGGGCAATCAAATACGACCTAAGGAACCATAGTATCCGCCCCGCCATGATCGCTTCTTATTTTTTTGCGTTTTTCGGCCAAACAACTAGAATTCCGCGCGATTCCCATATTTTTGTGTGTTATAGCCCACACTTTCCGAGAGGTCCCGGGACCTCAGGACCCCTATCGCCTAAAATTTTTCCGGACTATCAAATACGACGTAAGGAACCATAGTCACCGCCCAGCCATGATCATTCCTCATTTGTTGCGTTTTTCGGCCAAAAAACTAGAATTTCGCCCGATTACAATATTTTTGTATGTTATAGCCCACGCCTTCCGAGTGGTCCCGGGACCTCCTGACCCCTATCGCCTAAAATTTTTCCGGACTATCAAATACGACCTAAGGAACCATTGTAACCGCCCCGCCATCTTCGTTTCTCACTTTTTGCATTTTTCGGCCAAACAACTAGAATTACTCCAGATTATTTTTGTGTGTTATAGCCCACGCCTTCCGAGTGGTCCCGGGACCTCCTGACCCCTATCGCCTAAAATTTTTCCGGACTATCAAATACGACCTAAGGTACCATAGTCACTGCCCCACCATGATCGTTCCAAATGCTTTGCTTTATTTTGCCAAAAAATAGAACTCCGCCCGATTTGCATATTTTCGTGTGCGATAGCTTACGCCTTCCGAGTGGTCCCGGGAGCCGTGGACCCCGATCACCTAAAATTTTCTGGGCCATCAAATAAGACCTAAGGAACCATAGTCACCGCCCCGCCATGATCGTTCCTTATTTATTGCATTTTTCGGCCAAAAAACTAGAATTCCGCGCGATTTCCATCTTTTTGTGTTCTATCGCCCACGCCTTCCGAGTGGGTCGGGCCCCCAGGAGCCGGATCGCCTAAAAATTTTCCCGACTATCAAATATGACCTAAGGAACCATAGTATCCGCCCCGCCATGATCGTTCCTTAGTTTTTGCATTTTTCGGCCAAACAACTAGAATTTCGCGCGATTCCCATATTTTTGTGTGTTATAGCCCACGCCTTCCGAGTGGTCCCGGGACCTCCTGACCCCTATCGCCTAAAATTTTTCCGGACTATCAAATACGACCTAAGGAACCATAGTATCCGCCCCGCCATGATCGTTCCTCTTTTTTTGAGTTTTTCGGCCAAACAACTAGAATTCCGCGCGATTCCCATATTTTTGTGTTTTATAGCCCACGCCTTCCGAGTGCGCCTGGGACCTCCGGACCCCTATCACCTAAAATTTTTCCGGACTATCAAATACGACCTAAGGTACCATAGTCACCACCCCGCCATGATCGTTCCTCATTTATTGCATTTTTCGGCCAAAACACTAGAATTCCGCTCGATTACCATATTTTTGTGTGCTATTGCCCATGCCTTCCGAGTGGGCCGGGCCGCCGGACTCGGATCGCCTAAAAAAAATTCGGGCCATCAATTAGGACCTGAGGAACCATAGTCACCACCTCGCCATGATCGTTCCTCATTTTTTGCATTTTTTGGCCAAAAAACTAGAATTCCGCCCGATTCCCATATTTTTGTGTGCTATCGCTTACGCCTTCCGAGTGGGTCGGTCCCCCCGGAGCCGGATCGCCTAAAACTTTTTCGGACTATCAAATACGACCTAAGGAACCATAGTCACCGCCCTGCCATGATCGTTCCTAGTCTTTTGCGTTTTTCGGCCAAAAAACTAGAATTCCGCGCGATTTCCATCTTTTTGTGTGCTATCGCCCACGCCTTCCGAGTGGGTCGGGCCCCCTGGAGCCGGATCGCCTAAAAATTTTCCCGACTATCAAATACGACCTAAGGAACCATAGTATCTGCCCCGCCAAGATCGTTACTTAGTTTTTGCATTTTTCGGCCAAACAACTAGAATTCCGCGCGATTCCCATATTTTTGTGTGTTATAGCCCACACCTTCCGAGTGGTCCCGGGACCTCCTGACCCCTATCGCCTAAAATTTTTTCGGACTATCAAATACGACCTAAGGAACCATAGTATCCGCCCCGCCATGATCGTTCCTCTTTTTTTGAGTTTTTCGGCCAAACAACTAGAATTCCGCGCGATTCCCATATTTTTGTGTGTTATAGCCCACGCCTTCCGAGTGGTCCTGGGACCTCCGGACCCCCATCACCTAATATTTTTCCGGACTATCAAATAATACCAAAGGAACCATAGTCACCACCCTGCCAAGATCTTTCCACATTTTTTGCATGTTACTGAAAAAGACCTAGAATTTCGCCCGATTCCCATATTTTCGTGTGCTATACCCACGCATTCCGAGTGGTCCCAAGAACCGCGGACCCCGATCGCCTAAAATTTTTCCGGGCAATCAAATACGACCTAAGGAACCATAGTATCCGCCCCGCCATGATCGCTTCTTATTTTTTTGCGTTTTTCGGCCAAACAACTAGAATTCCGCGCGATTCCCATATTTTTGTGTGTTATAGCCCACACTTTCCAAGAGGTCCCGGGACCTCAGGACCCCTATCTCCTAAAATTTTTACGGACTATCAAATATGACCTAAGGAACCATAGTCACCGCCCAGCCATGATCATTCCTCATTTGTTGCGTTTTTCGGCCAAAAAACTAGAATTTCGCCTGATTACAATATTTTTGTGTGCTATTGCCCACCCTTCCCAGTGGTTCCGGGACCCCCGGACCCCGATCGCCTAAAATTTTTCCGGCCATCAAATACGACCTAAGGAACCATTGTAACCGCCCCGCCATCTTCGTTTCTCACTTTTTGCATTTTTCGGCCAAACAACTAGAATTACTCCAGATTATTTTTGTGTGTTATAGCCCATGCCTTCCGAGTGGTCCCGGGACCTCCTGACCCCTATCGCCTAAAATTTTTCCGGACTATCAAATACGACCTAAGGTACCATAGTCACTGCCCCACCATGATCGTTCCAAATGCTTTGCTTTTTTTGGCCCAAAAAATAGAACTCCGCGCGATTTGCATATTTTCGTGTGCGATAGCTTACGCCTTCCGAGTGGTCCCGGGAGCCGTGGACCCCGATCACCTAAAATTTTCTAGGCCATCAAATAAGACCTAAGGAACCATAGTCACCGCCCCGCCATGATCGTTCCTTATTTATTGCGTTTTTCGGCCAAAAAACTAGAATTCCGCGCGATTTCCATCTTTTTGTGTTCTATCGCCCACGCCTTCCGAGTGGGTCGGGCCCCCTGGAGCCGGATCGCCTAAAAATTTTCCCGACTATCAAATACGACCTAAGGAACCATAGTATCCGCCCCGCCATGATCGTTCCTTAGTTTTTGCATTTTTCGGCCAAACAACTAGAATTTCGCGCGATTCCCATATTTTTGTGTGTTATAGCCCACGCCTTCCGAGTGGTCCCGGGACCTCCTGACCCCTATCGCCTAAAATTTTTCCGGACTATCAAATACGACCTAAGGAACCATAGTATCCGCCCCGCCATGATCGTTCCTCTTTTTTTGAGTTTTTCGGCCAAACAACTAGAATTCCGCGCGATTCCCATATTTTTGTGTGTTATAGCCCACGCCTTCCGAGTGGTCCTGGGACCTCTGGACCCCTATCACCTAATATTTTTCCGGACTATCAAATAATACCAAAGGAACCATAGTCACCACCCTGCCAAGATCTTTCCACATTTTTTGCATGTTACTGAAAAAGACCTAGAATTTCGCCCGATTCCCATATTTTCGTGTGCTATACCCACGCATTCCGAGTGGTCCCAAGAGCCGCGGACCCCAATCGCCTAAAATTTTTCCGGGCAATAAAATATGACCTAAGGAACCATAGTATTCGCCCCGCCATGATCACTTCTTATTTTTTGCGTTTTTCGGCCAAACAACTAGAATTCCGCGCGATTCCCATATTTTTGTGTGTTATAGCCCACACTTTCCGAGAGGTCCCGGGACCTCAGGACCCCTATCGCCTAAAATTTTTCCGGACAATCAAATACGACCTAAGGAACCATAGTCACTGCCCAGCCATGATCATTCCTCATTTATTGCGTTTTTCGGCCAAAAAACTTGAATTTCGCCCGATTACAATATTTTTGTGTGCTATTGCCCACCCTTCCCAGTGGTTCCGGGACCCCCGGACCCCGATCGCCTAAAATTTTTCCGGCCATCAAATACGACCTAAGGAACCATAGTAACCGCCCCGCCATCTTCGTTTCTCACTTTTTGCATTTTTCGGACAAACAACTAGAATTACTCCAGATTATTTTTGTATGTTATAGCCCACGCCTTCCGAGTGGTCCCGGGACCTCCTGACCCCTATCGCCTAAAATTTTTCCGGACTATCAAATACGACCTAAGGTACCATAGTCACCGCCCCGCCATCTTCGTTCCAAATGCTTTGCTTTTTTTGGCCAAAAAACTAGAACTCCGCGCGATTTGCATATTTTCGTGTGCGATAGCTTACGCCTTCCGAGTGGTCCCGGGAGCCGTGGACCCCGATCGCCTAAAATTTTCTGGGCCATCAAATAAGACCTAAGGAACCATAGTCACCGCCCCTCCATGATCGTTCCTTATTTAATGCGTTTTTCGGCCAAAAAACTAGAATTTCGCCTGATTCCCATATTTTTGTGTGCAATCGCCCACGCCTTCCGAGTGGGTCGGGCCCCCTGGAGCCGGATCGCCTAAAAATATTCCGGACTATCAAATACGACCTAAGAAACCATAGTATCCGCCCCGCCATGATCAACCCTTAGTTTTTGCATTTTTCGGCCAAACAACTAGAATTCCGCGCGATTCCCATATTTTTGTGTGTTATAGCCCACGCCTTCCGAGTGGTCCCGGGACCTCCTGACCCCTATCGCCTAAAATTTTTCCGGACTATCAAATACGACCTAAGGAACCATAGTATCCGCCCCGCCATGATCGTTCCTCATTTTTTGCGTTTTTCGGCCAAACAACTAGAATTCCGCGCGATTCCCATATTTTTGTGTGTTATAGCCCACGCCTTCCGAGTGGTCCTGGGACCTCCGGACCCCTATCACCTAATATTTTTCCGGACTATCAAATAAGACCAAAGGAACCATAGTCACCACCCTGCCAAGATCTTTCCACATTTTTTGCATGTTACTGAAAAAGACCTAGAATTTCGCCCGATTCCCATATTTTCGTGTGCTATACCCACGCATTCCGAGTGGTCCCAAGAGCCGCGGACCCCGATCGCCTAAAATTTTTCCGGGCAATCAAATACGACCTAAGGAACCATAGTATCCGCCCCGCCATGATCGTTCCTTATTTTTTGCGTTTTTCGGCCAAACAACTAGAATTTCGCGCGATTCCCATATTTTTGTGTGTTATAGCCCACACTTTCCGAGAGGTCCCGGGACCTCAGGACCCCTATCGCCTAAAATTTTTCCGGACTATCAAATACGACCTAAGGAACCATAGTCACCGCCCAGCCATGATCATTCCTCATTTGTTGCGTTTTTCGGCCAAAAAACTAGAATTTCGCCCGATTACAATATTTTTGTGTGCTATTGCCCACCCTTCCCAGTGGTTCCGGGACCCCCGGACCCCGATCGCCTAAAAATTTTTCGGGCCGTCAAATACGACCTAAGGAACCATAGTAACAGCCCCGCCATCATCGTTTCTCATTCATTTTTTGCATTTTTTGGCCGAAAAACTAGAATTACTCCCGATTCCCATATTTTTGTGTGTTATAGCCCACGCCTTCCGAGTGGTCCCGGGACCTCCTGACCCCTATCGCCTAAAATTTTTCCGGACTATCAAATACGACCTAAGGAACCATAGTATCCGCCCCGCCATGATCGTTCCTCTTCTTTTGCATTTTTCGGCCAAACAACTAGAATTCCGCACGATTCCCATATTTTTGTGTGTTATAGCCCACGCCTTCCGAGTGGTCCTGGGACCTCCGGACCCCTATCGCCTAATATTTTTCCGAACTATCAAATAAGACCAAAGGAACCATAGTCACCACCCTGCCAAGATCTTTCCACATTTTTTGCATGTTACTGAAAAAGACCTAGAATTTCGCCTGATTCCCATATTTTCGTGTGCTATACCCACGCATTCCGAGTGGTCCCAAGAACCGCGGACACCAATCGCCTAAAAATTTTCTGAGCAATCAAATATGACCAAAGGAACCATAGTATCCGCCCCGCCATGATCGTTTCTTATTTTTTGCGTTTTTCGGCCAAACAACTAGAATTCCGCGCGATTCTCATATTTTTGTGTGTTATAGCCCACACCTTCCGAGTGGTCCCGGGACCTCAGGACCCCTATCGCCTAAAATTTTTCCGGACTATCAAATATGACCTAAGGAACCATAGTCACCGCCCAGCCATGATCATTCCTCATTTGTTGCATTTTTCGGCCAAAAAACTAGAATTACGCCCGATTCCCATATTTTCGTGTGCTATACCCACGCCTTCCAAGTGGTCCGGGGAGCCGCGGACCCCGATCGCCTAATATTTTTCCAGACTATCAAATACGACCTAAGGTACCATAGTCACCGCCCCACCATGATCGTTCCAAATGCTTTGCATTTTTTGGCCAAAAAATTAGAACTCCGCGCGATTTGCATATTTTCGTGTGCGATAGCTTACGCCTTCCGAGTGGTCCCGGGAGCCGTGGACCCCGATCGCCTAAAATTTTCTGGGCCATCAAATAAGACCTAAGGAACCATAGTCACCGCCCCGCCATGATCGTTCCTTATTTATTGCCTTTTTTGGCCAAAAAACTAGAATTTCGCCCGATTCCCATATTTTTGTGTGCTATCGCCCACGCCTTCCGAGTGGGTCGGGCCCCCTGGAGACGGATCGCCTAAAAATATTCCGGACTATCAAATATGACCTAAGGAACCATAGTATCCGCCCCGCCATGATCGTTCCTTAGTTTTTGCATTTTTCGGCCAAACAACTAGAATTCCGCGTGATTCCCATATTTTTGTGTGTTATAGCCCACGCCTTCCGAGTGGTCCCGGGACCTCCTGACCCCTATCGCCTAAAATTTTTCCGGACTATCAAATACGACCTAAGGAACCATAGTATCCGCCCCGCCATGATCGTTCCTTATATTTTGCATTTTTCGGCCAAACAAATAGAATTTCGCGCGATTCCCATATTTTCGTATGCTATAGCCCACGCCTTCCGATTGGGCCGTACCCCCATCACTCGGATCACCTAAAAAGTTTTTGGGCCATCAAATAAGACCTAAGGAACCATAGTCACCTTCCCGCCATGATCGTTTCTCATTTTTTGCATTTTTCGGCCAAACAACTAGAATTCCGCGCGATTCCCATATTTTTGTGTGTTATAGCCCACGCCTTCCGAGTGGTCCCGCGACCTCCTGACCCCTATCGTCTAAAATTTTTCCGGACTATCAAATACGACCTAAGGAACCATAGTATCCGCCCTGCCATGATCGTTCCTCTTTTTTTGAGTTTTTCGGCCAAACAACTAGAATTCCGCGTGATTCCCATATTTTTGTGTGTTATAGCCCACGCCTTCCGAGTGGTCCTGGGACCTCCGGACCCCTATCGCCTAATATTTTTCCGGACTATCAAATAAGACCAAAGGAACCATAGTCACCCCCCTGCCAAGATCTTTCCACATTTTTTGCATGTTACTGAAAAAGACCTAGAATTTCGCCCGATTCCCATATTTTCGTGTGCTATACCCACGCATTCCGAGTGGTCCCAAGAGCCGCGGACCCCGATCGCCTAAAATTTTTCCGGGCAATCAAATACGACCTAAGGAACCATAGTATCCGCCCCGCCATGATCGTTTCTTATTTTTTGCGTTTTTCGGCCAAACAACTAGAATTCCGCGCGATTCCCATATTTTTGTGTGTTATAGCCCACACCTTCCGAGAGGTCCCGGGACCTTAGGACCCCTATCGCCTAAAATTTTTCCGGACTATAAAATACGACCTAAGGAACCATCGTCACCGCCCAGCCATGATCATTCCTCATTTGATGCGTTTTTCGGCCAAAAAACTAGAATTCCGCCCGATTACAATATATTTGTGTGCTATTGCCCGCCCTTCCCAGTGGTTCCTGGACCCCCGGACCCCGATCGCCTAAAATTTTTCCGGGATATCAAATACGACCTAAGGAACCATAGTAACCGCCCCGCCATCATCGTTTCTCATTTTTTGCATTTTTCGGCCAAAAAACTAGAATTACGCCTGATTCCCATATTTTTGTGTGTTATAACCCACGCCTTCCGAGTGGTCCCGGGACCTCCTGACCCCTATCGCCTAAAATTTTTCCGGACAATCAAATATAACCTAAGGAACCATAGTATCTGCCCCGCCATGATCGTTCCTTATTTTTTGCATTTTTCGGCCAAACACCTAGAATTTCGCGCGATTCCCATATTTTCGTGTGTTATAGCCCACGCCTTCCGTGTGGTCCCGGGACCTCCTGACCCCTATCGCCTAAAATCTTTCCGGACTATCAAATACGACCTAAGGAACCTTAGTATCCGCCCCGCCATGATCGTTCCTCTTCTTTTGCATTTTTCGGCCAAACAACTAGAATTCCGCACGATTCCCATATTTTTGTGTGTTATAGCCCACGCCTTCCGAGTGGTCCTGGGACCTCCGGACCCCTATCGCCTAATATTTTTCCGAACTATCAAATAAGACCAAAGGAACCATAGTCACCACCCTGCCAAGATCTTTCCACATTTTTTGCATGTTACTGAAAAAGACCTAGAATTTCGCCTGATTCCCATATTTTCGTGTGCTATACCCACGCATTCCGAGTGGTCCCAAGAACCGCGGACACCAATCGCCTAAAAATTTTCTGAGCAATCAAATATGACCAAAGGAACCATAGTATCCGCCCCGCCATGATCGTTTCTTATTTTTTGCGTTTTTCGGCCAAACAACTAGAATTCCGCGCGATTCTCATATTTTTGTGTGTTATAGCCCACACCTTCCGAGTGGTCCCGGGACCTCAGGACCCCTATCGCCTAAAATTTTTCCGGACTATCAAATATGACCTAAGGAACCATAGTCACCGCCCAGCCATGATCATTCCTCATTTGTTGCATTTTTCGGCCAAAAAACTAGAATTACGCCCGATTCCCATATTTTCGTGTGCTATACCCACGCCTTCCAAGTGGTCCGGGGAGCCGCGGACCCCGATCGCCTAATATTTTTCCGGACTATCAAATACGACCTAAGGTACCATAGTCACCGCCCCACCATGATCGTTCCAAATGCTTTGCATTTTTTGGCCAAAAAATTAGAACTCCGCGCGATTTGCATATTTTCGTGTGCGATAGCTTACGCCTTCCGAGTGGTCCCGGGAGCCGTGGACCCCGATCGCCTAAAATTTTCTGGGCCATCAAATAAGACCTAAGGAACCATAGTCACCGCCCCGCCATGATCGTTCCTTATTTATTGCCTTTTTTGGCCAAAAAACTAGAATTTCGCCCGATTCCCATATTTTTGTGTGCTATCGCCCACGCCTTCCGAGTGGGTCGGGCCCCCTGGAGACGGATCGCCTAAAAATATTTCGGACTATCAAATACGACCTAAGGAACCATAGTATCCGCCCTGCCATGATCGTTCCTTAGTTTTTGCATTTTTCGGCCAAACAACTAGAATTCCGCGTGATTCCCATATTTTTGTGTGTTATAGCCCACGCCTTCCGAGTGGTCCCGGGACCTCCTGACCCCTATCGCCTAAAATTTTTCCGGACTATCAAATACGACCTAAGGAACCATAGTATCCGCCCCGCCATGATCGTTCCTTATATTTTGCATTTTTCGGCCAAACAACTAGAATTTCGCGCGATTCCCATATTTTCGTATGCTATAGCCCACGCCTTCCGATTGGGCCGTACCCCCATCACTCGGATCACCTAAAAAGTTTTTGGGCCATCAAATAAGACCTAAGGAACCATAGTCACCTTCCCGCCATGATCGTTTCTCATTTTTTGCATTTTTCGGCCAAACAACTAGAATTCCGCGCGATTCCCATATTTTTGTGTGTTATAGCCCACGCCTTCCGAGTGGTCCCGCGACCTCCTGACCCCTATCGTCTAAAATTTTTCCGGACTATCAAATACGACCTAAGGAACCATAGTATCCGCCCTGCCACGATCGTTCCTCTTTTTTTGAGTTTTTCGGCCAAACAACTAGAATTCTGCGTGATTCCCATATTTTTGTGTGTTATAGCCCACGCCTTCCGAGTGGTCCTGGGACCTCCGGACCCCTATCGCCTAATATTTTTCCGGACTATCAAATAAGACCAAAGGAACCATAGTCACCCCCCTGCCAAGATCTTTCCACATTTTTTGCATGTTACTGAAAAAGACCTAGAATTTCGCCCGATTCCCATATTTTCGTGTGCTATACCCACGCATTCCGAGTGGTCCCAAGAGCCGCGGACCCCGATCGTCTAAAATTTTTCCGGGCAATCAAATACTACCTAAGGAACCATAGTATCCGCCCCGCCATGATCGTTTCTTATTTTTTGCGTTTTTCGGCCAAACAACTAGAATTCCGCGCGATTCCCATATTTTTGTGTGTTATAGCCCACACCTTCCGAGAGGTCCCGGGACCTTAGGACCCCTATCGCCTAAAATTTTTCCGGACTATAAAATACGACCTAAGGAACCATCGTCACCGCCCAGCCATGATCATTCCTCATTTGATGCGTTTTTCGGCCAAAAAACTAGAATTCCGCACGATTACAATATATTTGTGTGCTATTGCCCGCCCTTCCCAGTGGTTCCTGGACCCCCGGACCCCGATCGCCTAAAATTTTTCCGGGATATCAAATACGACCTAAGGAACCATAGTAACCGCCCCGCCATCATCGTTTCTCATTTTTTGCATTTTTCGGCCAAAAAACTAGAATTACGCGTGATTCCCATATTTTTGTGTGTTATAACCCACGCCTTCCGAGTGGTCCCGGGACCTCCTGACCCCTATTGCCTAAAATTTTTCCGGACAATCAAATACAACCTAAGGAACCACAGTATCCGCCCCGCCATGATCGTTCCTTATTTTTTGCATTTTTCGGCCAAACACCTAGAATTTCGCGCGATTCCCATATTTTCGTGTGTTATAGCCCACGCCTTCCGTGTGGTCCCGGGACCTCCTGACCCCTATCGCCTAAAATCTTTCCGGACTATCAAATACGACCTAAGGAACCTTAGTATCCGCCCCGCCATGATCGTTCCTCTTTTTTTTGAGTTTTTCGGCAAAACAACTAGAATTCCGCACGATTCCCATATTTTGTGTGTTATAGCCCACGCCTTCCGAGTGGTCCTGGGACCTCCGGACCCCTATCGCCTATTATTTCTCCGTACTATCAAATAAGACCAAAGGAACCATAGTCATCACCCTGCCAAGATCTTTCCACATTTTTTGCATGTTACTGAAAAAGACCTAAAATTTCGCCTGATTCCCATATTTTCGTGTGCTATACCCACGCATTCTGAGTGGTCAAAAGAGTCGCGGACCCCGATCGCCTAAAATTTTTCCGGGCAATCAAATACGACCTAAGGAACTATAGTATCCGCCCCGCCATGATCGTTCCTTATTTTTTGCGTTTTTCGGCCAAACAACAAGAATTCAGCGCGATTCCCATATTTTTGCGTGTTATAGCCCACACCTTTCGAGTGGTCCCGGGACCTCGGGACCCCTATCGCCTAAAATTTTTCTGGACAATCAAATATGACCTAAGGAACCATAGTCACCGCCCAGCCATGATCATTCCTCATTTGTTGCATTTTTCGGCCAAAAAACTAGAATTTCGCCCGATTACAATATTTTTGTGTGCTATTGCCCACCCTTCCCAGTGGTTCCGGGACCCCCGGACCCCGATCGCGTAAAATTTTTTCGGGTCATCAAATACGACCTAAGGAACCATAGTAACCGCCCCGCCATCATCGTTTCTCATTTTTTGCATTTTTCGGCCAAAAAACTGGAATTACGCCCGATTCCCATATTTTCGTGTGCTATACCCACGCCTTCCAAGTGGTCCGGGGAGCCGCGGACCCCGATCGCCTAATATTTTTCCGGACTATCAAATACAACCTAAGTTACCATAGTCACCGCCCCACCATGATCGTTCCAAATGCTTTGCTTTTTTGGGTCAAAAAACTAGAACTCCGCGCGATTTGCATATTTTCGTGTGCTATAGCTTACGCCTTCCGAGTGGTTCCGGGAGCCGTGGACCCCGATCGCCTAAAATTTTCTGGGACATCAAATAAGACCTAAGGAACCATAGTCACCGCCCTGCCATGATCGTTCCTCATTTATTGTGTTTTTCGGCCAAAAAACTAGAATTTCACTCGATTACCATATTTTTGTGTGCTATTGCCCACGACTTCCGAGTGAGCCGGGCCGCCGGACACGGATCGCCTAAAAACTTTTTGGGACATCAATTAGGACCTAAGGAACCATAGTCACCACCTCGCCATGATCGTTCCTCATGTTTTACATTTTTTGGCCAAAAAACTAGAATTCCGCCTGATTCCCATATTTTTGTGTGCTATCGCCCAAGCCTTCCGAGGTGGTCGGGCCCCCCGGAGCCGGAGCACCTAAAAATTTTCTGGACTATCAAATACGACCTATGGAACCATAGTATCCGCCCCGCCATGATCGTTCCTTATTTTTTGCATTTTTCGGCCAAACAACTAGAATTCCGCGCGATTCCCATATTTTCGTGTGCTATAGCCCACGCCTTCCGAGTGGTCCCGGGACCTCCTGACCCCTATCGCCTAAAATTATTCCGGACTATCAAATACGACCTAAGGAACCATAGTATCTGCCCCGCCATGATCGTTCCTCTTTTTTTGAGTTTTTCGGCCAAACAACTAGAATTCCGCGCGATTCCCATATTTTTGTGTGTTATAGCCCACGCCTTCCGAGTGGTCCTGGGACCTCCGGACCCCTATCGCCTATTTTTTTTCCGGACTATCAAATAAGACCAAAGGAACCATAGTCACCACCCTGCCAAGATCTTTCCACATTTTTTGATTGTTATTGAAAAAGACCTAGAATTTCGCCCGATTCCCATATTTTCGTGTGCTATACCCACGCATTCCGAGTGGTCCCAAGAGCCGCGGACCCCGATCGCCTAAAATTTTTCCGGGCAATCAAATACCACCTAAGGAATCATAGTATCCACCCAGCCATGATCGTTTCTTATTTTTTGCTTTTTTCGGCCAAACAACTAGAATTCCGCGCGATTCCCATATTTTTGTTTGTTATAGCCCACACTTTCCGAGAGGTCCCGGGACCTCAGGACCCCTATCGCCTAAATTTTTTCCGGACTATCAAATACAACCTAAGGAACCATAGTCACCGCCTAGCCATGATCATTCCTCATTTGTTGCATTTTTCGGCCAAAAAACTAGAATTTCGCCCGATTACAATATTTTTGTGTGCTATTGCCCACCCTTCCCAGTGGTTCCGGGACCCCCAGACCCCGATCGCCTAAAATTTTTCCGAGCCATCAAATACGACCTAAGGAACCATAGTAACCGCCCCGCCATCATCGTTTCTCATTTTTTGCATTTTTCGGCCAAAAAACTAGAATTACTCCCGATTCCCATATTTTTGTGTGCTATACCCACTCATTCCGAGTGGTCCCAAGAGCCGCGGACCCCGATCGCCTAAAATTTTTTCGGGCAATCAAATACGACCTAAGGAACTATAGAATCCGCCCCGCCATGATCGTTCCTTATTTTTTGCGTTTTTCGGCCAAACAACTAGAATTCCGTGCGATTCCCATATTTTTGTGTGTTATAGCCCACACCTTCCGAGTGGTCCCGGGACCTCAGGACCCCTATCGGCTAAAATTTTTCCGGACTATCAAATATGACCTAAGGAACCATAGTCACCGCCCAGCCATGATCATTCCTCATTTGTTGCATTTTTCGGCCAAAAAACTAGAATTCCGCCCGATTACAATATTTTTGTGTGCTATTGCCCACCCTTCCTAGTGGTTCCGGGACCCCCGGACCCCGATCGCCTAAAATTTTTCCGGGCCGTCAAATACGACCTAAGGAACCATAGTAACTGCCCCGCCATCATCGTTTCTCATTTTTTGCATTTTTTCGGCCAAAAAACTAGAATTACGCCCGAATTCCCATATTTTCGGGTGCTATACCCACACCTTCCAAGTGGTCCGGGGAGCCGCGGACCCCGATCGCCTAAACTTTTTCCGGACTATCAAATACGACCTAAGGTACCATAGTCACCGCCACACCATGATCGTTCCAAATGCTTTGCATTGTTTGGCCAAAAAACTAGAACTCCGCGCGATTTGCATATTTTCGTGTGCAATAGCTTACGCCTTTCGAGTGGTCCCGGGAGCTGTGGACCCCGATCGCCTAAAATTTTCCGGGCCATCAAATAAGACCTAAGGAACCATAGTCACTACCCCGCCATGATCGTTCCTCATTTATTGCGTTTTCGGCCAAAAAACTAGAATTTCGATCGATTACCATATTTTTGTGTGCTATTGCCCACGCCTTCCGAGTGGGCCGGGCCGCGTGACTCGGATCGCCTAAAAACTTTTTGGGCCATCAATTAGAACCTAAGGAACCATAGTCACCGCCTTGCCATGATCGTTCCTCATTTTTTGCATTTTTTGGCCAAAAAACTAGAATTTCGCCCAATTCCCATATTTTTGTGTGCTATCGCCCACGCCTTCCGAGTTGGTCGGGCCCCCCGGAGCCGGATCGCCTAAAAATTTTCCGGACTATCAAATACGACCTAAGGAACCATAGTATCAGCCCCGCCAAGATCATTCCTTATTGTTTGCGTTTTTCGGTCAAACAACTAGAATTCCGTACGATTCCCTTATTTTCTTGTACTATAGCCCACGCCTTCCGAGTGGGCCGTGCCCCCCACACTCGGATCACCTAAAAAGTTTTTGGGCCATCAAATAAGTACTAAGGAACCATAGTCACCTTCCCGCCATGATCGTTTCTCATTTTTTGCATTTTTCGGCCAAACAACTAGAATTCCGCGCGATTCCCATATTGTTGTGTGTTATAGCCCACGCCTTCCGAGTGGTCCCGGGACCTCCCGACCCCTATCGCCTAATATTTTTCCGGACTATCAAATAAGACCAAAGGAACCATAGTCACCACCCTGCCAAGATCTTTCCACATTTTTTGCATGTTACTGAAAAAGACCTAGAATTTTGCCCGATTCCCATATTGTCGTGTGCTATACCCACGCATTCCGGGTGGTCCCAAGAGCTGCGGACCCCAATACCCTAAAAATTTTCCGAGCAATCAAATACGACCTAAGGAACCATAGTATCCGCCCCGCCATGATCGTTTCTTATTTTTTGCATTTTTCGGCCAAACAACTAGAATTCCGCGCGATTCCCATATTTTTGTGTGTTATAGCCCGCACCTTCCGAGTGGTCCCGGGACCTCAGGACCCCTATCGCCTAAAATTTTTTCGGACTATCAAATATGACCTAAGGAACCATAGTCACCGCCCATCCATGATCATTCCTCATTTGTTGCGTTTTTCGGCCAAAAAACTAGAATTCCACCCGATTACAATATTTTTGTGTGCTATTGCCCACCCTTCCCAGTGGTTCCGGGACCCCCGGACCCCGATCGCCTAAAATTTTTCCGGACCGTCAAATATGACCTAAGGAACCATAGTAACTGCCCCGCCATCATCGTTTCTCATTTTTTGCATTTTTCGGCCAAAAAACTAGAATTACGCACAATTCCCATATTTTCGGGTGCTATACCCACGCCTTCCAAGTGGTCCGGGGAGCCGCGGACCCCGATCGCCTAAACTTTTTCCGGACTATCAAATACGACCTAAGGTACCATAGTCACCGCCCCACCATGATCGTTCCAAATGCTTTGCATTGTTTGGCCAAAAAACTAGAACTCCGCGCGATTTGCATATTTTCGTGTGCTATAGCTTACGCCTTTCGAGTGGTCCCGGGAGCCGTGGACCCCGATCGCCTAAAATTTTCCGGGCCATCAAATAAGACCTAAGGAACCATAGTCACCGCCCCGCCATGATCGTTCCTCATTTATTGCGTTTTCGGCCAAAAAACTAGAATTTTGATCGATTACCATATTTTTATGTGCTATTGCCCACGCCTTCCGAGTGGGCCGGGCCGCCTGACTCGGATTGCCTAAAAACTTTTCGGGCCATCAATTAGAACCTAAGGAACCATAGTCACCGCCTTGCCATGATCGTTCCTCATTTTTTGCATTTTTTGGCCAAAAAACTAGAATTTCTCCCAATTCCCATATTTTTGTGTGCTATCGCCCACGCCTTCCGAGTTGGTCGGGCCCCCCGGAGCCGGATCGCCTAAAAATTTTCTGGACTATCAAATACGACCTAAGGAACCATAGTATCCGCCCCGCCAAGATCGTTCCTTATTGTTTGCGTTTTTCGGTCAAACAACTAGAATTCCGTACGATTCCCTTATTTTCTTGTGCTATAGCCCACGCCTTCCGAGTGGGCCGTGCCCCCGCACTCGGATCACCTAAAAAGTTTTTGGGCCATCAAATAAGTCCTAAGGAACCATAGTCACCTTCCCGCCATGATCGTTTCTCATTTTTTGCATTTTTCGGCCAAACAACTAGAATTCCGCGCGATTCCCATATTTTTGTGTGTTATAGCCCACGCCTTCCGAGTGGTCCCGGGACCTCCCGACCCCTATCGCCTAATATTTTTCCGGACTATCAAATAAGGCCAAAGGAACCATAGTCACCACCCTGCCAATATCTTTCCACATTTTTTGCATGTTACTGAAAAAGACCTAGAATTTTGCCCGATTCCCATATTTTCGTGTGCTATACCCACGCATTCCGAGTGGTCCCAAGAGCCGCGGACCCCAATCCCCTAAAAATTTTCCGAGCAATCAAATACGACCTAAGGAACCATAGTATCTGCCCCGCCATGATCGTTTCTTATTTTTTGCATTTTTCGGCAAGACAACTAGAATTCCGCGCGATTCCCATATTTTTGTGTGTTATAGCCCGCACCTTCCGAGTGGTCCCGGGACCTCAGGACCCCTATCGCCTAAAATTTTTCCGGACTATCAAATATGACCTAAGGAACCATAGTCATCGCCCAGCCATGATCATTCCTCATTTGTTGCGTTTTTCGGCCAAAAAACTAGAATTCCGCCCGATTACAATATTTTTGTGTGCTATTGCCCACCCTTCCCAGTGGTTCCGGGACCCCCGGACCCCGATCGCCTAAAATTTTTCCGGGTCATCAAATACGACCTAAGGAACCATAGTAACCGCCCCGCCATCATCGTTTCTCATTTTTTGCATTTTTCGGCCAAAAAACTAGAATTACGCCCGATTCCCATATTTTCGTGTGCTATACCCACGCCTTCCAAGTGGTCCGGGGAGCCGCGGACCCCGATCGCCTAATATTTTTTCGGACTATCAAATACGACCTAAGGTACCATAGTCACCGCCCCACCATGATCATTCCAAATGCTTTGCTTTTTTTGGTCAAAAAACTAGAACTCCGCGCGATTTGCATATTTTCGTGTGATATAGCTTACGCCTTCCGAGTGGTTCCGGGAGCCGTGGACCCCGATCGCCTAAAATTTTCTGGGACATCAAATAAGACCTAAGGAACCATAGTCACCGCCCTGCCATGATCGTTCCTCATTTATTGCGTTTTTCGGCCAAAAAACTAGAATTTCGCTCGATTACCATATTTTTGTGTGCTATTGCCCACGCCTTCCGAGTGTGCCGGGCCGCCGGACACAGATCGCCTAAAAACTTTTCGGGACATCAATTAGGACCTAAGGAACCATAGTCACCGCCTCGCCATGATCGTTCCTCATTTTTTACATTTTTTGGCCAAAAAACTATAATTTCGCCTGATTCCCATATTTTTGTGTGCTATCGCCCACGCCTTCCGAGGTGGTCGGGCCCCCCGGAGCCGGATCACCTAAAAATTTTCCGGACTATCAAATACGACCTATGGAACCCTAGTATCCGCCTCGCCATGATCGTTCCTTATTTTTTGCATTTTTCGGCCAAACAACTAGAATTCCGCGCGATTCCCATATTTTCGTGTGCTATAGCCCACGCCTTCCGAGTGGTCCCGGGACCTCCTGACCCCTATCGCCTAAAATTTTTCCGGACTATCAAATACGACCTAAGGAACCATAGTATCTGCCCCGCCATGATCGTTCCTCTTTTTTTGAGTTTTTCGGCCAAACAACTAGAATTCCGCGCGATTCCCATATTTTTGTGTGTTATAGCCCACGCCTTCCGAGTGGTCCTGGGACCTCCGGACCCCTATCGCCTATTATTTTTCCGGACTATCAAATAAGACCAAAGGAACCATAGTCACCACTCTCCCAAGATCTTTCCACATTTTTTGATTGTTACTGAAAAAGACCTAGAATTTCGCCCGATTCCCATATTTTCATGTGCTATACCCACGCATTCCGAGTGGTCCCAAGAGCCGCGGACCCCGATCGCCTAAAATTTTTCCGGGCAATCAAATACGACCTAAGGAATCATAGTATCCGCCCAGCCATGATCGTTTCTTATTTTTTGCGTTTTTCGGCCAAACAACTAGAATTTCGCGCGATTCCCATATTTTTGTGTGTTATAGCCCACACTTTCCGAGAGGTCCCGGGACCTCAGGACCCCTATCGCCTAAATTTTTTCCGGACTATCAAATATGACCTAGGGAACCATAGTCACCGCCCAGCCATGATCATTCCTCATTTGTTGCGTTTTTCGGCCAAAAAACTAGAATTTCGCCCGATTACAATATTTTTGTGTGCTATTGCCCACCCTTCCCAGTGGTTCCGGCACCCCCGGACCCCGATCGCCTAAAATTTTTCCGGGCCGTCAAATACGACCTAAGGAACCATAGTAACTGCCCCGCCATCATCGTTTCTCATTTTTTGCATTTTTCGGCCAAAAAACTAGAATTACTCCCGATTCCCATATTTTTGTGTGTTATAGCCCACGCCTTCCGAGTGGTCCCGGGACCTCCTGACCCCTATCGCCTAAATTTTTTTCGGACAATCAAATACGACCTAAGGAACCATAGTATCTGCCCCACCATGATCGTTCCTCTTCTTTTGCGTTTTTCGGCAAAACAACTAGAATTTCGCGCGATTCCCATATTTTTGTGTGTTATAGCCCACGCCTTCTGAGTGGTCTCGGGACCTCCGGACCCCTATCGCCTAATATTTTTCCGGACTATCAAATAAGACCAAAGGAACCATAGTCCCCACCCTGCCAAGATCTTTCCACATTTTTTGCATGTTACTGAAAAAGACCTAGAATTTCGCCCGATTCCCATATTTTTGTGTGCTATACCCACTAATTCCGAGTGGTCCCAAGAGCCGCGGACCCCGATCGCCTAAAATTTTTTCAGGCAATCAAATACGACCTAAGGAACTATAGAATCCGCCCCACCATGATCGTTCCTTATTTTTTGCATTTTTCGGCCAAACAACTAGAATTCCGTGCGATTCCCGTATTTTTGTGTGTTATTGCCCACACCTTCCGAGTGGTCCCGGGACCTCAGGACCCCTATCGGCTAAAATTTTTCCGGACTATCAAATATGACCTAAGGAACCATAGTCACCGCCCAGCCATGATCATTCCTCATTTGTTGCATTTTTCGGCCAAAAAACTAGAATTCCACCTGATTACAATATTTTTGTGTGCTATTGCCCACCCTTCCCAGTGGTTCCGGGACCCCCGGACCCCGATCGCCTAAAATTTTTCCGGGCCGTCAAATACGACCTAAGGAACCATAGTAACCGCCCCGCCATCATCGTTTCTCATTTTTTGCAGTTTTCGGCCAAAAAACTAGAATTACGCCCAATTCCCATATTTTCGGGTGCTATACCCACGCCTTCCAAGTGGTCCGGGGAGCCGCGGACCCCGATCGCCTAAACTTTTTCCGAACTATCAAATACGACCTAAGGTACCATAGTCACCGCCCCACCATGATCGTTCCAAATGCTTTGCATTGTTTGGCCAAAAAACTAGAACTCCGCGTGATTTGCATATTTTCGTGTGCTATAGCTTACGCCTTTCGAGTGGTCCCGGGAGCCGTGGACCCCGATCGCCTAAAATTTTCCGGGCCATCAAATAAGACCTAAGGAACCATAGTTACCCCCCCGCCATGATCGTTCCTCATATATTGCGTTTTCGGCCAAAAAACTAGAATTTCGATCAATTACCATATTTTTGTGTGCTATTGCCCACGCCTTCCTAGTGGGCCGGGCCGCCTGACTCGGATCGCCTAAAAACTTTTCGGGCCATCAATTAGAACCTAAGGAACCATAGTCACCGCCTTGCCATGATCGTTCCTCATTTTTTGCATTTTTTGGCCAAAAAACTAGAATTTCGCCCAATTCCCATATTTTTGTGTGCTATCGCCCACGCCTTCCGAGTTGGTCGGGCCCCCCGGAGCCGGATCGCCTAAAAATTTTCCGGACTATCAAATACGACCTAAGGAACCATAGTATCCGCCCCGCCAAGATCGTTCCTTATTGTTTGCGTTTTTCGGTCAAACAACTAGAATTCCGTACGATTCCCTTATTTTCTTGTGCTATAGCCCACGCCTTCCGAGTGGGCCGTGCCCCCCACACTCGGATCACCTAAAAAGTTTTTGGGCCATCAAATAAGTCCTAAGGAACCATAGTCACCTTCCCGCCATGATCGTTTCTCATTTTTTGCATTTTTCGGCCAAACAACTAGAATTCCGTGCGATTCCCATATTTTTGTGTGTTATAGCCCACGCCTTCCGAGTGGTCCCGGGACCTCCCGACCCCTATCGCCTAATATTTTTCCGGACTATCAAATAAGACCAAAGGAACCATAGTCACCACCCAGCCAATATCAGTCCACATTTTTTGCATGTTACTGAAAAAGACCTAGAATTTTACCCGATTCCCATATTTTCGTGTGCTATACCCACGCATTCCGAGTGGTCCCAAGAGCCGCGGACCCCAATCCCCTAAAAATTTTCCGAGCAATCAAATACGACCTAAGGAACCATAGTATCCGCCCCGCCATCATCGTTTTATTATTTTTTGCATTTTTCGGCCAAACAACTAGAATTCCGCGCGATTCCCATATTTTTGTGTGTTATAGCCCGCACCTTCCGAGTGGTCCCGGGACCTCAGGACCCCTATCGCCTAAAATTTTTCCGGACTATCAAATATGACCTAAGGAACCATAGTCACCGCCCAGCCATGATCATTCCTCATTTGTTGTGTTTTTCGCCCAAAAAACTAGAATTCCGCCCGATTACAATATTTTTGTGTGCTATTGCCCACCCTTCCCAGTGGTTCCGGGACCCCCGGACCCCGATCGCCTAAAATTTTTCCGGGTCATCAAATACGACCTAAGGAACCATAGTAACCGCCCCGCCATCATCGTTTCTCATTTTTTGCATTTTTCGGCCAAAAAACTAGAATTACGCCCGATTCCCATATTTTCGTGTGCTATACCCATGCCTTCCAAGTGGTCCGGGGAGCCGCGGACCCCGATCGCCTAATATTTTTCCGGACTATCAAATACGACCTAAGGTACCATAGTCACCGCCCCACCATGATCGTTCCAAATGCTTTGCTTTTTTTGGTCAAAAAACTAGAACTCCGCGCGATGTGCATATTTTCGTGTGCTATAGCTTACGCCTTCCGAGTGGTTCCGGGAGCCGTGGACCCCGATCGCCTAAAATTTTCTGGGACATAAAATAAGACCTAAGGAACCATAGTCACCGCCCTGCCATGATCATTCCTCATTTATTGCGTTTTTCGGCCAAAAAACTAGAATTTCGCTCGATTACCATATTTTTTGTGCTATTGCCCACGCCTTCAGAGTGTGCCGGGCCGCCGGACACGGATCGCCTAAAAACTTTTCGGGACATCAATTAGGACCTAAGGAACCATAGTCACCGCCTCGCCATGATCGTTCCTCATTTTTTACATTTTTTGTTCAAAAAACTAGAATTTCGCCTGATTCCCATATTTTTGTGTGCTATCGCCCACGCCTTCCGAGGTGGTCGGGCCCCCCGGAGCCGGATCACCTAAAATTTTTTTGGACTATCAAATACGACCTATGGAACCATAGTATCTGCCCCGCCATGATCGTTCCTTATTTTTTGCATTTTTCGGCCAAACAACTAGAATTCCGCGCGATTCCCATATTTTCGTGTGCTATAGCCCACGCCTTCCGAGTGGTCCCGGGACCTCCTGACCCCTATCGCCTAAAAATTTTCCGGACTATCAAATACGACCTAAGGAACCATAGTATCCGCCCCGCCATGATCGTTCCTCTTTTTTTGAGTTTTTCGGCCAAACAACTAGAATTCCGCGCGATTCCCATATTTTTGTGTGTTATAGCCCACGCCTTCCGAGTGGTCCTGGGACCTCCGGACCCCTATCGCCTATTATTTTTCCGGACTATCAAATAAAACTAAAGGAACCATAGTCACCACCCTGCCAAGATCTTTCCACATTTTTTGATTGTTACTGAAAAAGACCTAGAATTTCGCCCGATTCCCATATTTTCATGTGCTATACCCACGCATTCCGAGTGGTCCCAAGAGCCGCGGACCCCAATCGCCTAAAATTTTTTCGGGCAATCAAATACGACCTAAGGAATCATTTTATCCGCCCAGCCATGATCGTTTCTTATTTTTTGCGTTTTTCGGCCAAACAACTAGAATTCCGCGCGATTCCCATATTTTTGTGTGTTATAGCCCACACTTTCCGAGAGGTCCCGGGACCTCAGGACCCCTATCGCCTAAATTTTTTCCGGACTATCAAATACGACCTAAGGAACCATAGTCACCGCCCAGCCATGATCATTCCTCATTTGTTGCGTTTTTCGGCCAAAAAACTAGAATTTCGCCCGATTACAATATTTTTGTGTGCTATTGCCCACCCTTCCCAGTGGTTCCGGGACCTCCGGACCCCGATTGCCTAAAATTTTTCCGGGCCGTCAAATACGACCTAAGGAACCATAGTAACCGCCCCGCCATCATCGTTTCTCATTTTTTGCATTTTTCGGCCAAAAAACTAGAATTACTCCCGATTCCCATATTTTTGTGTGTTATAGCCCACGCCTTCCGAGTGGTCCCGGGACCTCCTGACCCCTATCGCCTAAAATTTTTCCGGACAATCAAATACGACCTAAGGAACCATAGTATCCGCCCCGCCATGATCGTTCCTCTTCTTTTGCGTTTTTCGGCCAAACAACTAGAATTTCGTGCGATTCCTATATTTTTGTGTGTTATAGCCCACGCCTTCCGAGTGGTCTCGGGACCTCCAGACCCCTATCGCCTAATATTTTTCCGGACTATCAAATAAGACCAAAGGAACCATAGTCCCCACCTTGCCAAGATCTTTCCACATTTTTGCATGTTACTGAAAAAGACCTAGAATTTCGCCCGATTCCCATATTTTTGTGTGCTATACCCACTCATTCCGAGTGGTTCCAAGGGCCGCGGACCCCGATCGCCTAAAAATTTTCCGGGCAATCAAATACGACCTAAGGAACTATAGAATCCGCCCCGCCATGATCGTTCCTTATTTTTTGCGTTTTTCGGCCAAACAACTAGAATTCCGCGCGATTCCCATATTTTTGTGTGTTATAGCCCACACCTTCCGAGTGGTCCCGGGACCTCAGGACCCCTTTCGGCTAAAATTTTTCCGGACTATCAAATATGACCTAAGGAACCATAGTCACCGCCCAGCCATGATCATTCCTCATTTGTTGCGTTTTTCGGCCAAAAAACTAGAATTCCGCCCGATTACAATATTTTTGTGTCCTATTGCCCACCCTTCCCAGTGGTTCCGGGACCCCCGGACCCCGATCGCCTAAAATTTTTCCGGGCTGTCAAATACGACCTAAGGAACCATAGTAACCGCCCCGCCATCATCGTTTCTCATTTTTTGCATTTTTCGGCCAAAAAACTAGAATTACGCCCAATTCCCATATTTTCGGGTGCTATACCCACGCCTTCCAAGTGGTCCGGGGAGCCGCGGACCCCGATCGCCTAAACTTTTTTCGTACTATCAAATACGACCTAAGGTACCATAGTCACCGCCCCACCATGATCGTTCCAAATGCTTTGCATTGTTTGGCCAAAAAACTAGAACTCCGCGCGATTTGCATATTTTCGTGTGCTATAGCTTACGCCTTTCGAGTGGTCCCGGGAGCCGTGGACCCCGATTGCCTAAAATTTTCCGGGCCATCAAATAAGACCTAAGGAACCATAGTCACCGCCCCGCCATGATCGTTCCTCATTTATTGCGTTTTCGGCCAAAAAACTAGAATTTCGATCTATTACCATATTTTTGTGTGCTATTGCCCACGCCTTCCGAGTGGGCCGGGCCGCCTGACTCGGATCGCCTAAAAACTTTTCGGGCCATCAATTAGAACCTAAGGAACCATAGTCACCGCCTTGCCATGATCGTTCCTCATTTTTTGCATTTTTTGGCCAAAAAAACTAGAATTTCGCCCAATTCCCATATTTTTGTGTGCTATCGCCCACGCCTTCCGAGTTGGTCGGGCCCCCCGGAGCCGGATCGCCTAAAAATTTTCCGGACTATCAAATACGACCTAAGGAACCATAGTATCCGCCCCGCCAAGATCGTTCCTTATTGTTTGCGTTTTTCGGTCAAACAACTAGAATTCCGTACGATTCCCTTATTTTCTTGTGCTATAGCCCACGCCTTCCGAGTGGGCCGTGCCCCCCGCACTCGGATCACCTAAAAAGTTTTTGGGCCATCAAATAAGTCCTAAGGAACCATAGTCACCTTCCCGCCATGATCGTTTCTCATTTTTTGTATTTTTCGGCCAAACAACTAGAATTCCGCGCGATTCCCATATTTTTGTGTGTTATAGCCCACGCCTTCCGAGTGGTTCCGGGACCTCCCGACCCCTATCGCCTAATATTTTTCCGGACTATCAAATAAGACCAAAGGAACCATAGTCACCACCGTGCCAATATCTTTCCACATTTTTTGCATGTTACTGAAAAAGACCTAGAATTTTGCCCGATTCCCATATTTTCGTGTGCTATACCCACGCATTCCGAGTGGTCCCAAGAGCCGCGGACCCCAATTCCCTAAAAATTTTCCGAGCAATCAAATACGACCTAAGGAACCATAGTATCCGCCTCGCCATGATCGTTTCTTACTTTTTGCATTTTTCGGCCAAACAACTAGAATTTCGCGCGATTCCCATATTTTTGTGTGTTATAGCCCGCACCTTCCGAGTGGTCCCGGGACCTCAGGACCCCTATCGGCTAAAATTTTTCCGGACTATCAAATATGGCCTAAGGAACCATAGTCACCGCCCAGCCATGATCATTCCTCATTTGTTGCGTTTTTCGGCCAAAAAACTAGAATTCCACCCGATTACAATATTTTTGTGTGCTATTGCCCACCCTTCCCAGTGGTTCCGGAACCCCCGGACCCCGATCGCCTAAAAATTTTTCGGGCCGTCAAATACGACCTAAGGAACCATAGTAACCGCCCCCCCATCATCGTTTCTCATTTTTTGCATTTTTCGGCCAAAAAACTAGAATTACGCCCAATTCCCATATTTTCGGGTGCTATACCCACGCCTTCCAAGTGGTCCGGGGAGCCGCGGACCCCGATCGCCTAAACTTTTTCCGGACTATCAAATATGACCTAGGTACCATAGTCACCGCCCCACCATGATCGTTCCAAATGCTTTGCATTGTTTGGCCAAAAAACTAGAACTCCGCGCGATTTGCATATTTTCGTGTGCTATAGCTTACGCCTTTCGAGTTGTCCCGGGAGCCGTGGACCCCGATCGCCTAAAATTTTCCGGGCCATCAAATAAGACCTAAGGAACCATAGTCACCGCCCCGCCATGATTGTTCCTCATTTATTGTGTTTTCGGCCAAAAAACTAGAATTTCGATCGATTACCATATTTTTGTGTGCTATTGCCCACGCCTTCCGAGTGGGCCGGGCCGCCTGACTCGGATCGCCTAAAAACTTTTCGGGCCATCAATTAGAACCTAAGGAACCATAGTCACCGCCTTGCCATGATCGTTCCTCATTTTTTGCATTTTTTGGCCAAAAAACTAGAATTTCGCCCAATTCCCATATTTTTGTGTGCTATCGCCCACGCCTTCCGAGTTGGTCGGGCCCCCCGGAGCCGGATCGCCTAAAAATTTTCCGGACTATCAAATACGACCTAAGGAACCATAGTATCCGCCCCGCCAAGATCGTTCCTTATTGTTTGCATTTTTCGGTCAAACAACTAGAATTCCGTACGATTCCCTTATTTTCTTGTGCTATAGCCCACGCCTTCCGAGTGGGCCGTGCCCCCGCACTCGGATCACCTAAAAAGTTTTTGGGCCATCAAATAAGTCCTAAGGAACCATAGTCACCTTCCCGCCATGATCGTTTCTCATTTTTTGCATTTTTCGGCCAAACAACTAGAATTCCGCGCGATTCCCATATTTTTGTGTGTTATAGCCCACGCCTTCCGAGTGGTCCCGGGACCTCCCGACCCCTATCTCCTAATATTTTTCCGGACTATCAAATAAGACCAAAGGAACCATAGTCACCACCCTGCCAATATCTTTCCACATTTTTTGCACGTTACTGAAAAAGACCTAGAATTTTGCCCGATTCCCATATTTTCGTGTGCTATACCCACGCATTCCGAGTGGTCCCAAGAGCCGCGGACCCCGATCGCCTAAAATTTTTCCGAGCAATCGAATACGACCTAAGGAACCATAGTATCCACCCCGCCATGATCGTTTCTTATTTTTTGCATTTTTCGGCCAAACAACTAGAATTCCGCGCGATTCCCATATTTTTGTGTGTTATAGCCCGCACCTTCCGAGTGGTCCCGGGACCTCAGGACCCCTATCGCCTAAAATTTTTCCGGACTATCAAATATGACCTAAGGAACCATAGTCACCGCCCAGCCATGATCATTCCTCATTTGTTGCGTTTTTCGGCCAAAAAACTAGAATTCCGCCCGATTACAATATTTTTGTGTGCTATTGCCCACCCTTCCCAGTGGTTCCGGGACCCCCGGACCCCGATCGCCTAAAATTTTTCCGGGCCGTCAAATACGACCTAAGGAAACATAGTAACCGCCCCTCCATCATCGTTTCTAATTTTTTGCATTTTTCGGCCAAAAAACTAGAATTACGCCTGATTCCCATATTTTCGTGTGCTATACCCACGCCTTCCAAGTGGTACGGGGAGCCGCGGACCCCGATCGCCTAAACTTTTTCCGGACTATCAAATACGACCTAAGGTACCATAGTCACTGCCCCACCATGATCGTTCCAAATGCTTTGCATTGTTTGGCCAAAAAACTAGAACTCCGCGCGATTTGCATATTTTCATGTGCTATAGCTTACGCCTTTCGAGTGGTCCCGGGAGCCGTGGACCCCGATCGCCTAAAATTTTTCGGGCCATCAAATAAGATCTAAGGAACCATAGTCACCGCGCCACCATGATCGTTCCTCATTTATTGCGTTTTCGGCCAAAAAACTAGAATTTCGATCGATTACCATATTTTTGTGTGCTATTGCCCACGCCTTCCGAGTGGGCCGGGCCGCCTGACTCGGATCGCCTAAAAACTTTTGGGGCCATTAATTAGAACCTAAGGAACCATAGTCACCGCCTTGCCATGATCGTTCCTCATTTTTTGCATTTTTTGGCCAAAAAACTAGAATTTCGCCCAATTCCCATATTTTTGTGTGCTATCGCCCACGCCTTCCGAGTTGGTCGGGACCCCCGGAGCCAGATCGCCTAAAAATTTTCGGACTATCAAATACGACCTAAGGAACCATAGTATCTGCCCCGCCAAGATCGTTCCTTATTGTTTGCGTTTTTCAGTCAAACAACTAGAATTCCGTACGATTCCCTTATTTTCTTGTGCTATAGCCCACGCCTTCCGAGTGGGCCGTGCCCCCCGCACTCGGATCACCTAAAATGTTTTTGGGCCATCAAATAAGTTCTAAGGCACCATAGTCACCTTCCCGCCATGATCGTTTCTCATTTTTTGCATTTTTCGGCCAAACAACTAGAATTTCGCGCGATTCCCATATTTTTGTGTGTTATAGCCCACGCCTTCCGAGTGGTCCCGGGACCTCCCGACCCCTATCGCCTAATATTTTTCCGGACTATCAAATAAGACCAAAGGAACCATAGTCACCACCCTGCCAATATCTTTCCACATTTTTTGCATGTTACTGAAAAAGACATAGAATTTTGCCCGATTCTCATATTTTCGTGTGCTATACCCACGCATTCCGAGTGGTCCCAAGAGCCGCGGACCCCGATCGCCTAAAATATTTCCGAGCAATCGAATACGACCTAAGGAACCATAGTATCTGCCCCGCCATGATCGTTTCTTATTTTTTGCATTTTTCGGCCAAACAACTAGAATTACGCGCGATTCCCATATTTTTGTGTGTTATAGCCCGCACCTTCCGAGTGGTCCCGGGACCTTAGGACCCCTATCGCCTAAAATTTTTCCGAACTATCAAATATGACCTAAGGAACCATAGTCACCGCCCAGCCATGATCATTCCTCATTTGTTGCGTTTTTCGGCCAAAAAACTAGAATTCTGCCCGATTACAATAGTTTTGTGTGCTATTGCCTACCCTTCCCAGTGGTTCCGGGACCCCCGGACCCTGATCGCCTAAAATTTTTCCGGGCCATCAAATACGACCTAAGGAACCATAGTAACCGCCCCTCCATCATCGTTTCTAATTTTTTGCATTTTTCGGCCAAAAAACTAGAATTACGCCCGATTCCCATATTTTCGTGTGCTATACCCATGCCTTTCAAGTGGTCCGGGGAGCCGTGGACCCCGATCGCCTAATATTTTTCCGGACTATCAAATACGACCTAAGGTACCATAGTCACCGCCCCACCATGATCATTCCAAATGCTTTGCATTTTTTGCCCAAACAATTAGAACTCCGCGCGATTTGTAAATTTTCGTGTGCTATAGCTTACGCCTTCCGAGTGGTCCCGGGAGCCGTGGACCGCGATCGCCTAAAATTTTCTGGGCCATCAAATAAGACCTAAGGAACCATAGTCACTGCCCCACCATGATCGTTCCTCATTTATTGCATTTTTCAGCCAAAAAACTAGAATTTCGCTCGATTACCATATTTTTGTGTGTTGCCCACGCCTTCCGAGTGGGCCGGGCCGCCGGACTCGGATCGCCTAAAAACTTTTTGGGCCATCAATTAGGACCTAAGGAACCATAGTCACCGCCTCGCCATGATTGTTCCTCATTTTTTACATTTTTTGGCCAAAAAACGAGAATTCCGCCCGATTCCCATATTTTTGTGTGCTATCGCCCACGCCTACCGAGTGGGCCGGCCCCCCCGGAGCCGGATCGCCTAAAAATTTTTCGGACTATCAAATACAACCTAAGGAACCATAGTATCTTCCCCGCCATGATCGTTCCTTAGTTTTTGCATTTTTCGGCAAAACAACTAGAATTCCGCGCGATTCCCATATTTTCGTGTGCTATAGCCCACGCCTTCCGAGTGGGCCGTGCCCCCCTCACTCGGATCACCTAAAAAGTTTTTGGGCCATCAAATAAGACCTAAGGAACCATAGTCACCATCCCGCCATGATCGTTTCTCATTTTTTGCATTTTTCGGCCAAACAACTAGAATTCTGCGCGATTCCCATATTTTTGTGTGTTATAGCCCACGCCTTCCGAGTGGTCCCGGGACCTCCTGACCCCTATCGCCTAAAATTTTTCCGGACTATCCAATACGACCTAAGGAACCATAGTACCCGCCCCGCCATGATCGTTCCTATTTTTTTGAGTTTTTTGGCCAAACAACTAGAATTCCGCGCGATTCCCATATTTTTGTGTGTTATAACCCACGCTTTCCGAGTGGTCCTGGGACCTCCGGACCCCTATCCCCTAATATTTTTCCGGACTATCAAATAAGACCAAAGGAACCATAGTCACCACCCTGCCAAGATCTTTCCACATTTTTTGCATGTTACTGAAAAAAAGACCTAGAATTTCGCCCGATTCCCATATTTTCGTGTGCTATACCCACGCATTCCGAGTGGCCCCAAGAGCCGCAGACCCCGATCGCCTAAAATTTTTCCGGGCAATCAAATATGACCTAAGGAACCATAGTATCCACCCCGCCATGATCATTTCTTATTTTTTTGCTTTTTTCAGCCAAACAACTAGAATTCCGCGCGATTCCCATATTTTTGTGTGTTATAGCCCACACCTTCCGAGAGGTCCCGGGACCTCAGGACCCCTATCGCCTAAAATTTTTCCAGACTATCAAGTACGACCTAAGGAACCATAGTCACCGCCCAGCCATGATCATTCCTCATTTAATGCGGTTTTCGGCCAAAAAACTAGAATTTCGCCCGATTGCAATATTTTTGTGTGCTATTGCCCACCCTTCGCAGTGGTTCCGGGACCCCCGGACCCCGATCGCGTAAAATTTTTTCGGGCTGTCAAATACGACCTAAGGAACCATAGTAACCGCCCCGCCATCATCGTTTCTCATATTTTGCATTTTTCGGCCAAAAAACTAGAATTACGCCCGATTCCCATATATTTGTGTGTTATAGCCCACGCCTTCCAAGTGGTCCCGGGACCTCCTGACCCCTATCGCCTAAAATTTTTCTGGACTATCAAATACGACCTAAGGAACCATAGTATCCGCCCCGCCATGATCGTTCCTCATTTTTTGTGTTTTTCGGCCAAACAACTAGAATTCCGCGCGATTCCCATATTTTTGTGTGTTATAGCCCACGCCTTCCGAGTGGTCCCGGGACCTCCGGACCCCTATCGCCTAATATTTTTCCGGACTATCAAATAAGACCAAAGGAACCATAGTCACCACCCTGCCAATATCTTTCCACATTTTTTGCATGTTACTGAAAAAGACCTAGAATTTTGCCCGGTTCCCATATTTTCGTGTGCTATACCCACGCATTCCGAGTGGCCCCAAGAGCCGCGGACCCCGATCGCCTAAAATTTTTCTGGGAAATCAAATACGACCTAAGGAACCATAGTATCCGCCCCGCCATGATCGTTTCTTATTTTTTGCGTTTTTCGGCCAAACAAATAGAATTAAGCGCGATTCCCATATTTTTGTGTGTTATAGCCCACACCTTCCGAGTGGTCCCGGGACCTCAGGACCCCTATCGCCTAAAATTTTTCCGGACTATCAAATACGACCTAAGGAACCATAGTCACCACCCAGCCATGATCATTCCTCATTTGATGCGTTTTTCGGCCAAAAAACTAGAATTCCGCCCGATTACAATATTTTTGTGTGCTATTGCCCACCCTTCCCAGTGGTTCCGGGACCCCCGAACCCCGATCGCCTAAAATTTTTCCGGGCTGTCAAATATGACCTAAGGAACCATAGTAACCGCCCCGCCATCATCGTTTCTCATTTTTTGCATTTTTCGGCTAAAAAACTAGAATTACGCCCGATTCCCATATTTTCGTGTGTTATACGCCTTCCGAGTGGTCCCGGGACCTCCTGACCCCTATCGCCTAAAATTTTTCCGGACTATCAAATATGACATAAGGAACCATAGTATCCGCCCCGCCATGATCGTTCCTCTTTTTTTGTGTTTTTCGGCCAAACAAATAGAATTCCGCGCGATTCCCATATTTTTGTGTGTTATAGCCCACGCCTTCCGAGTGGTCCCGGGACCTCCGGACCCCTATCGCCTAATATTTTTCCGGACTATCAAATAAGACCAAAGGAACCATAGCCACCACCCTGCCAATATCTTTCCACATTTTTTGCATGTTACTGAAAAAGACCTAGAATTTCGCCCGATTCCCATATTTTCGTGTGCTATACCCACGCATTCCGAGTGGTCCCAAGAGCCGCGGACCCCAATCGCCTAAAATTTTTCCGGGCAATCAAATACGACCTAAGGAACCATAGTATCCTGCCCCGCCATGATCGTTTCTTATTTTTTGCGTTTTTCGGCCAAACAACTAGAATTCGCGCGATTCCCATATTTTTGTGTGTTATAGCCCACACCTTCCGAGTGGTCCCAGGACCTCAGGACCCCTATCGCCTAAAATTTTTCCGGACTATCAAATATGACCTAAGGAACCATAGTCACCGCCCAGCCATGATCATTCCTCATTTGTTGCGTTTTTCGGCCAAAAAACTAGAATTCCGCCCGATTACAATATTTTTGTGTGCTATTGCCCACCCTTCCAAGTGGTTCCGGGACCCCCGGACCCCGATCGCCTAAAATTTTTCCGAGCCATCAAATATGACCTAAGGAACCATAGTATCTGCCCCGCCATGATCGTTTCTTATTTTTTGCGTTTTTCGGCCAAACAACTAGAATTCGCGCGATTCCCATATTTTTGTGTGTTATAGCCCACACCTTCCGAGTGGTCCCAGGACCTCAGGACCCCTATCGCCTAAAATTTTTCCGGACTATCAAATATGACCTAAGGAACCATAGTCACCGCCCAGCCATGATCATTCCTCATTTGTTGCGTTTTTCGGCCAAAAAACTAGAATTCCGCCCGATTACAATATTTTTGTGTGCTATTGCCCACCCTTCCCAGTGGTTCCGGGACCCCCGGACCCCGATCGCCTAAAATTTTTCCGGGCCATCAAATACGACCTAAGGAACCATAGTAACCGCCCCGCCATCATCGTTTCTCATTTTTTGCATTTTTCGGCCAAAAAACTAGAATTCCGCGCGATTCCCATATTTTTGTGTGTTATAGCACACGCCTTCCGAATGGTCCCGGGACCTCCTGACCCCTATCGCCTAAAATTTTTCCGGACTATCAAATACGACCTAAGGAACCATAGTATCCTCCCCGCCATGATCGTTCCTCTTTTTTTGAGTTTTTCGGCCAAACAACTAGAATTCCGCGCGATTCCCATATTTTTGTGTGTTATAGCCCACGCCTTCCGAGTGGTCCTGGGACCTCCGGACCCCTATCGCCTAATATTTTTCCGGACTATCAAATAAGACCAAAGGAACCATAGTCACCACCCTGCCAAGATCTTTCCACATTTTTTGCATGTTACTGAAAAAGACCTAGAATTTCGCCCGATTCCCATATTTTCGTGTGCTATACCCACGCATTCCGAGTGGTCCCAAGAGCCGCGGACCCCGATCGCCTAAAATTTTTCCGGGCAATCAAATACGACCTAAGGAACCATAGTATCCGCCCCGCCATGATCGTTTCTTTTTTTTTCGTTTTTCGGCCAAACAACTAGAATTCCGCGCGATTCCCATATTTTTGTGTGTTATAGCCCACACCTTCCGAGAGGTCCCGGGACCTCAGGACCCCTATCGAATAAAATTTTTCCGGACTATCAAATACGACCTAAGGAACCATAGTCACCGCCCAGCCATGATCATTCCTCATTTGATGCGTTTTTCGGCCAAAAAACTAGAATTCCGCCCGATTACAATATTTTTATGTGCTATTGCCCACCCTTCCCAGTGGTTACGGGACCCCCGGACCCCGATCGCCTAAAATTTTTCCGGGCCGTCAAATACGACCTAAGGAACCATAGTAACCGCCCCGCCATCATCGTTTCTCATTTTTTGAATTTTTCGGCCAAAAAACTAGAATTATGCCCGATTCCCATATTTTTGTGTGTTATAGCCCACGCCTTCCGAGTGGTCCCGGGACCTCCTGACCCCTATCGCCTAAAAATTTTCTGGACTATCAAATACGACCTAAGGAACCATAGTATCCGCCCCGCTATGATCGTTCCTCTTTTTTTGCGTTTTTCGGCCAAACAACTATAATTCCGCGCGATTCCCATATTTATGTGTGTTATAGTCCACGCCTTCCGAGTGGTCCTGGGACCTCCGGACCCCTATCGCCTAATTTTTTTCCGAACTATCAAGTAAGACCAAAGGAACCATAGTCACCACCCTGCCAAGATCTTTCCACATTTTTTGCATGTTACTGAAAAAGACCTAGAATTTCGCCCGATTCCCATATTTTCGTATGCTATACCCACGCATTCCGAGAGGTCCCAAGAGCCGCGGACCCCGATCGCCTAAAAGTTTTTCGAGCAATCAAATACGACCTAAGGAACCATAGTATCTGCCCCGCCATGATCGTTTCTTATTTTTTGCATTTTTCGGCCAAACAACTAGAATTCCGCGCGATTCCCATATTTTTGTGTGTTATAGCCCACACCTTCCGAGTGGTCCCGGTACCTCAGGACCCCTATCGCCTAAAATTTTTCCGGACTATCAAATAAGACCTAAGGAACCATAGTCACCGCCCAGCCATGATCATTCCTCATTTGTTGCGTTTTTCGGCCAAAAAACTAGAATTTCGCCCGATTACAATATTTTTGTGTGCTATTGCCCACCCTTCCCAGTGGTTCCGGGACCCCCGGACCCCGATCGCCTAAAATTTTTCCGGGCCGTCAAATACGACCTAAGGAACCATAGTAACTGCCCCGCCATCATCGTTTCTCATTTTTTGCATTTTTCGGCCAAAAAACTAGAATTACGCCCGATTCCCATATTTTCGTGTGCTATACCCACGCCTTCCAAGTGGTCCGGGGAGCCGCGGACCCCGATCGCCTAAAATTTTTCCGGACTATCAAATACGACCTAAGGTACCATAGTCACCGCCCCACCATGATCGTTCCAAATGCTTTGCAGTTTTTGGCCAGAAAACTAGAACTCCGCGCGATTTGCATATTTTCGTGTGCTATAGCTTACGCCTACCGAGTGGTCCCGGGAGCCGTGGACCCCGATCGCCTTAAATTTTCCGGGCCATTAAATACGACCTAAGGAACCATAGTCACCGCCCCGCCATGATCGTTCTTCATTTATTGCGTTTTTCGGCCCAAAAACTAGAATTCCGCTCGATTACCATATTTTTGTGTGCTATTGCCCACGCCTTCCGAGTGGGCCAGGCCGCCGGACTTGGATCGCCTAAAAAAAATTTGGGCCATAAATTAGGACCTAAGGAACCATAGTCACCGCCTTGCCATGATCGTTCCTCATTTTTTGCATTTTTTGTCCAAAAAACTAGAATTCCGCCCGATTCCCATATTTTTGCGTGCTATCGCCTACGCCTTCCGAGTGGGTCGGGCACCCCGGAGCCGGATCGCCTAAAAATTTTCCGGACTATCAAATACGACCTAAGGAACCATAGTAACCGCCCCGCCATGATCGTTCTTCATTTATTGCGTTTTTCGGCCCAAAAACTAGAATTCTGCTCGATTACCATATTTTTGTGTGCTATTGCCCACGCCTTCCGAGTGGGCCAGGCCGCCGGACTTGGATCACCTAAAAAATTTTCGGGCCATAAATTAGGACCTAAGGAACCATAGTCACCGCCTTGCCATGATCGTTCCTCATTTTTTGCATTTTTTGGCCAAAAAACTAGAATTCTGCCCGATTCCCATATTTTTGTGTGCTATCGCCCACGCCTTCCCAGTGGGTCGGGCACCCCGGAGCCGGATCGCCTAAAAATTTTCCGGACTATCAAATACGACCTAAGGAACCATAGTCACCGCCCCGCCATGATCGTTCCTAGTCTTTTGCGTTTTTCAGCCATAAAACTAGAATTCCGCGCGATTTCCATATTTTCGTGTGCTTTAGCCCACGCCTTCCAAGGTGTCCCGGGAACCCCGAACCCCGATTGCCAAAAAAATTTTCGGGCCATCAAATACGACCTAAGGAACGATAGTAACCACCCCGCCATGATCGTTCCTCATTTTTTGCGTTTTTCGGCCAAACAACTAGAATTCTGCGCGATTCCAATAGTTTTGTGTGTTATAGCCCACGCCTTCCGAGTGGTCCCGGGACCTCCTGACCCCTATCGCCTAAAATTTTTCCGGACTATCAAATACGACCTAAGGAACCATAGTATCCGCCCGGCCATGATCGTTCCTCATTTTTTGCGTTTTTCGGCCAAACAACTATAATTCCGCGCGATTCCCATATTTTTGTGTGTTATAGCCCACGCCTTCCGAGTGGTCCCGGGACCTCCGGACCCCTATCGCCTAATATTTTTCCGGACTATCAAATAAGACCAAAGGAACCATAGTCACCACCCTACCAAGATATTTCCACATTTTTTGCATGTTACTGAAAAAGACCTAGAATTTCGCCCGATTCCCATATTTTCGTGTGCTATACCCACGCATTCCGAGTGGTCCCAAGAGCCGCGGACCCCGATCGCCTAAAATTTTTCCGGGCAATCAAATATGACCTAATGAACCATAGTATCCGCCCCGCCATGATCGTTCCTTATTTTTTGCGTTTTTCGGCCAAACAACTAGAATTCCGCGCGATTCCCATATTTTCGTGTCCTATAGCCCACGCCTTCCAAGTGAACCGGGGAACTCCGGACCCCTATCGCCTAAAATTTTTCCGGACTATCAAATACGACCTAAGGAACCATAGTCACCTCCCAGCCATGATCATTCCTCATTTGTTGCATTTTTCGGCCAAAAAACTAGAATTTCGCCCGATTACAATATTTTTGTGTGCTATTGCCCACCCTTCCAAGTGGTTCCGGGACCCCCGGACCCCGATCGCCTAAAATTTTTCCAGGCCATCAAATACGACCTAAGGACCCATAGTAACAGCCCCGCCATCATCGTTTCTCATATTTTGCATTTTTCGGCCAAAAAACTTGAATTACGCCCGATTCCCATATTTTCGTGTGCTATACCCACGCCTTCCAAGTGGTCCGGGGAGCCGCGGACCCCGATCGCCTAAAAGTTTTCCGGACAATCAAATATGACCTAAGGTACCATAGTCACCTCCCCACCATGATCGTTCCAAATGCTTTGCATTATTTGGCCAAAAAACTAGAACTCCGCGCGATTTGCATATTTTCGTGTGCTATAGCTTACGCCTTCCGAGTGGTCCCGGGAGCCGTGGACCCCTATCGCCTAATATTTTTCCGGAGTATCAAATAAGACCTAAGGAACCATAGTCACCGCCCCGCCATGATCGTTCCTCATTTATTGCGTTTTTCGGCCAAAAAACTAGAATTCCGCTCGATTACCATATTTTTGTGTGCTATTGCCCACGCCTTCCGAGTGCGCCGGGCCGCCGGACTCGGATCGCCTAAAACCTTTTCGTGCCATAAATTAGGACCTAAGGAACCATAGTCACCGCCTCGCCATGATCGTTCCTTATTTTTTGCATTTTTTGGCCAAAAGACTAGAATTCCGCACGATTCCCATATTTTTTTGTGCTATCGCCCACGCCTTCCGAGTGGGTCGGGCTCCCCGGAGCCGGATCGCCTAAAAATTTTCTGGACTATCAAATAAGACCTGAGGAACCATAGCCACCGCCATGCCATGATCGTTCCTAGTCTTTTGCGTTTTTCAGCCAAAAAACTAGAATTCCACGCGATTTCCATATTTTTGTGTGTTTTAGCCCACGCCTTCCAAGGGGTCCCGGGAACCCCGAACCCCGATCGCCTAAAAAATTTTTGGGCCATCAAATACGACCTAAGGAACCATAGTAACCACCCCGCCATGATCGTTCCTCATTTTTTGCGTTTTTCGGCCAAACAACTAGAATTCCGCGTGATTCCCATATTTTTGTGTGTTATAGCCCACGCCTTCCGAGTGGTCCCGGGACCTCCTGACCCCTATCGCATAAAATTTTTCCGGACTATCAAATACGACCTAAGGAACCATAGTATCCGCACTGCCATGATCGTTCCTCTTTTTTTGCATTTTTCGGCCAAACAACTAGAATTCCGCGCGATTCCCATATTTTTGTGTGTTATAGCCCACGCCTTCTGAGTGGTCCCGGGACCTCCGGACCCCTATCGCCTAATATTTTTCTGGACTATCAAATAAGACCAAAGGAACCATAGTCACCATCCTGCCAAGATCTTTCCACATTTTTTGCATGTTACTGAAAAAGACCTAGAATTTCGCCCGATTCCCATATTTTCGTGTGCTATACCCACGCCTTCCGAGTGGTCCCAAGAGCCGCGGACCCCGATCGCCTAAAATTTTTCCGGGCAATCAAATACGACCTAATGAACCATAGTATCCGCCTCGCCATGATCGTTCCAAATGCTTTGCATTTTTTGGCCAAACAACTAGAACTCCGCGCGATTTGCATATTTTCGTGTGCTATAGCTTACGCCTTCCGAGTGGTCCCGGGAGCCGTGGACCCCGATCGCCTAAAATTTTACGGGCCATCAAATAAGACCTAAGGAACCATAGTCACCGCCCCGCCATGATCATTCCTCATTTATTGCGTTTTTCGGCCAAAAAACTAGAATTCCGCTCATTACCATATTTTTGTGTTCTATTGCCCACGCCTTCCGAGTGGGCCGGGCCGCCGGACTCGTATCGCCTAAAAACTTTTTGGGCCATCAATTAGGACTTAAGGAACCATAGTCACCGCCTCGCCATGATCGTTCCTCAGTTTTTGCGTTTTTCGGCCAAACAACTAGAATTCCACGCGATTCACATATTTTTGTGTGTTATAGCCCACACCTTCCGAGTGGTCTCGGGACCTCAGGACCCCTATCGCCTAAAATTTTTCCGGACTATCAAATACGACCTAACGAACCATAGTCACCGTCCAGCCATGATCATTCCTCATTTGTTGCATTTTTCGGCCAAAAAACTAGAATTCCGCCCGATTACAATATTTTTGTATGCTATTGCCCACCTTTCCCAGTGGTTCCGGGACCCCCGGACCCCGATCGCCTAAAATTTTTCCGGGCCATCAAATACGACCTAAGGAACCATAGTAACTGCCCCGCCATCATCATTTCTCATTTTTTGCATTTTTCGGCCAAAAAATAGAATTACGCCCGATTCCCATATTTTCGTGTTCTATACCCACGCCTTCCAAGTGGTCCGGGGAGCCGCGGACCCCGATCGCCTAAAATTTTTCCGGACTATCAAATAGGACCTAAGGTACCATAGTCACCGCCCCACCATGATCGTTCCAAATGCTTTGCATTTTATGGCCAAAAAACTAGAACTCCGCGCGATTTGCATATTTTCGTGTGCTATAGCTTACGCCTTCCGAGTGGTCCCGGGAGCCGTGGACCCCGATAGCCTAAAATTTTCCGGGCCATCAAATAAGACCTAAGGAACCATAGTCACCGCCCCTCCATGATCGTTCCTCAATTATTGCGTTTTTCGGCCAAAAAACTAGAATTTCGCTCGATTTCCATATTTTTGTGTGCTATTGCCCACGCCTTCCGAGTGGGCCGGGCCGCCGGACTCGGATCGCCTAAAAACTTTTCGGGCCATCAATTAGGACCTAAGGAACCATAGTCACCGCTTCGACATGATCGTTCCTCATTTTTTGGGCAAAAAACTAGAATTCCGCCCGATTCACATATTTTTGTGTGCTATCGCCCACGCCTTCCGAGTGGGTCGGGCCCCCGGAGCCGGATCGCCTAAAAATTTTCCGGACTATCAAATACGACCTAAGGAACCATAGTCACCGCCCCGCCATGATCGTTCCTAGTCTTTTGCGATTTTCAGCCAAAAAACTAGAATTCCGCGCGATTTTCATATTTTCGTGTGCTTTAGCCCACGCCTTCCAAGGAGTCCCGGGAACCCCGAACCCCGATCGCCTAAACATTTTCCTAGCCATCAAATACGACCTAAGGAACCATAGTAACCACCCCACCATGATCGTTCCTCATTTTTTGTGTTTTTCGGCCAAACAACTAGAATTTCGCGCGATTCCCATATTTTTGTGTGTTATAGCCCACGCCTTCCGAGTGGTCCCGGGACCTCCTGACCCCTATCGCCTAAAATTTTTCCGGACTATCAAATACGACCTAAGGAACCATAGTATCCGCCCCACCATGATCGTTCCTCTTTTTTGCGTTTTCGGCCAAACAACTAGAATTCCGCGCGATTCCCATATTTTCGTGTGTTATAACCCACGCCTTCCGAGTGGTCCCGGGACCTCCGGACCCCTATCGCCTAATATCTTTCCGGACTATCAAATAAGACCTAAGGAAACATAGTCACCACCCTGCCACGATCGTTCCTTATTTTTTGCGTTTTTCGGCCAAACAACTAGAATTCCGCACGATTCCCATATTTTTGTGTGTTATAGCCCACGCCTTCCGAGTGGTCCCGGGACCTCCTGACCCCTATCGCCTAAAATATTTCCGGACTATCAAATACGACCTAAGGAACCATAGTATCTGCCCCGCCATGATCGTTCCTTTTTTTTTTCCTTTTTCGGCCAAACAACTAGAATTCCGCGTGATTCCCATATTTTTGTGTGTTATAGCCCACGCCTTCCGAGTGGTCCCGGGACCTCCGGACCCCTATCGCCTAATATTTTTCCGAACTATCAAATAAGACCAAAGGAACTATAGTCACCGCCCTTCCAAGATCGTTCCACATTTTTTGCATGTTACTGAAAAAGACCTAGAATTTCGCCCGATTCCCATATTTTCGTGTGCTATACCCACGCATTCCGAGTGGTCCCAAGTGCCGCGGACCCCGATCGCCTAAAATTTTTTCGGGCAATCAAATACGACCTAAGGAACCATAGTATCCGCCTCGCCATGATCGTTCCTTATTTTTTGCATTTTTTGGCCAAACAACTAGAATTCCGCGCTATTCCCATATTTTTGTGTGTTATAGCCCACACCTTCCGAGTGGTCCCGGGACCTCAGGACCCCTATCGCCTAAAATTTTTCCGGACTATCAAATACAACCTAACGAACCATAGTCACCGTCCAGCCATGATCATTCCTCATTTGTTGCATTTTTCGGCCAAAAATCTAGAATTCCGCCCGATTACAATATTTTTGTATGCTATTGCCCACCCTTCCCAGTGGTTCCGGGACCCCCGGACCCCGATCGCCTAAAATTTTTCTGGGCCGTCAAATACGACCTAAGGAACCATAGTAACTGCCCCGCCATCATTGTTTCTCATTTTTTGCACTTTTCGGCCAAAAAATAGAATTACGCCCGATTCCCATATTTTCTTATTCTATACCCACGCCTTCCAAGTGGTCCGGGGAGCCGCGGACCCCGATCGCCTAAAATTTTTCCAGACTATCAAATAGGACCTAAGGTACCTTCCGAGTGGTCCGAGCCGCCGGACTCGGATCGCCTAAAAACTTTTCGGGCCATCAATTAGGACCTAAGGAACCATAGTCACCGCTTCGCCATGATCGTTCCTCATTTTTTGCATTTTTTGGCCTAAAAACTAGAATTCCACCCGATTCCCATATTTTTGTGTGCTATCGCTAACGCCTTCCGAGTGGGTCGGGCCCCACGGAGCCGGATCGCGCGGAGTTCTAGTTTTTTGGCCGAACGATCATGGTGGGGCGGTGACTATGGTACCTTAGGTCGTATTTGATAGTCCGGAAAAATTTTAGGCGATCGGGGTCCGCGGCTCCCCGGACCACTTGGAAGGCATGGGTATAGCACACGGAAATATGGAAATCGGGCGTAATTCTAGTTTTTTTGCCGAAAAATGCAAAAAATAAGAAACGATGATCGCAGGGCGGTTACTATGGTTCCTTAGGTCGTATTTGACAGCCCGGAAAAATTTTAGGCGATCGGGGTCCGGGGTCCCGGAACCACTTGGAAGGGTGGGTAATAGCACACAAAAATATTGTAATCGTGCGGAATTCTAGTTTTTTGGCCGAAAAACGCAACAAATGAGGAATGATCATGGCTGGGCGGTGACTATGGTTCCTTAGGTCGTATTTTGATAGGCCGGAAAAATTTTAGGCGATAGGGGTCCGGAGTTCCCGGGATCACTTGGAAGGCGTGGGCTATAGGACACGAAAATATGGGAATCGCGCGGAATTCTAGTTTTTTGGCCGAAAAACGAAAAAAACTAGGAACGATCATGGCTAGGCGGTGACTATGGTTCCTTAGGTCTTATTTGATAGTCCGAAAAAATTTTAGGCGATAGGGGTCCGCGTCTCTTGGGACCACTCGGAATGTGTGGGTATAGCACACAAAAATATGGGAATCGGGCGAAATTCTAGTTGTTTGGCCGAAAAACGCAAAAAATGAGGAACGATCATGGCGGGGCGGTTACTATGGTTCCTTAGGTCGTATTTGATGGCTCGGAAAATTTTTAGACGATCGGGGTTCGGGGTTCCCGGGACCCCGTTGAAGGTGTGGGCTAAAGCACACGAAAATATGGAAATCGCGCGGAATTCTTGTTTTTTGGCTGAAAAATGCAAAAGACTAGGAACGATCATGGCGGGGCGGTGACTATGGTTCCTTAGGTCGTATTTGATAGTCCGGAAAATTTTTAGGCGATCCGGCTCCGGGGGGCCCTACCCACTCGGAAGGCGTGGGCAATAGCACACAAAAATATGGGAATCGGGCGGAATTCTAGTTTTTTGGCAAAAAAATGCAAAAAATGAGGAACGATCATGGCGAGGCGGTGACTATGGTTCCTTAGGTCCTAATTGATGGCCCGAAAATTTTTTAGGCGATCCGAGTTTGGCGGGCCGGCCCACTCGGAAGGCGTGGAGCACACAAAAATATGGTAATCGAGCGGAATTCTAGTTTTTTGGCCGAAAAATGCAATAAATGAGGAACGATCATGGCGGGGCGGTGACTATGGTTCCTTAGGTCGTATTTGATGGCCCGAAAAATTTTAGGCGATCGGGGTCCACGGCTCCCGGGACCACTCGGAAGGCGTAAGCTATAGCACACAAAAATATGCAAATCGCGCAGAGTTCTAGTTTTTTGGCCGAAAAATGCAAAGCATTTGGAATGATCATGGTGGGGCGGTGACTATGGTACCTTAGGTCATATTTGATAGTCCGAAAAAATTTTAGGCGATCGGGGTCCGCGGCTCCCCGGACCACTTGGAAGGCGTGGGTATAGCACACGAAAATATGGGAATCGGGCGTAATTCTAGTTTTTTGGCCGTAAAATGCAAAAAATGAGAAACGATGATCGCGGGGCGGTTACTATGATTCCTTAGGTCGTATTTGATGTCCCGGAAAAATTTTAGGCGATCGGGGTCCGGGGGTCCCGGAACCACTTGGAAGGGTTGCACACAAAAATATTGTAATCGGGCGGAATTCTAGTTTTTTGGCCGAAAAACGCAACAAATGAGGAATGATCATGGCTGGGTGGTGACTATGGTTCCTTAGGTCGTATTTGATAGTCCGGAAAAATTTTAGGCGATAGGGGTCCGGAGTTCCCGGGTTCACTTGGAAGCCGTGGGCTATAGGACACGAAAATATGGGAATCGCGCGGAATTCTAGTTTTTTGGCCGAAAAACGGAAAATACTAGGAACGATCATGGCTGGGCGGTGACTATGGTTCCTTAGGTCTTATTTGATAGTCCGGAAAAATTTTAGGCGATCGGGGTCCGCGGCTCTTGGGACTACTCGGAATGCGTGGGTATAGCACACGAAAATATGGGAATCGGGCGAAATTCTAGTTGTTTGGCCGAAAAACGCAAAAAATGAGGAACGATCATGGCGGGGTGGTTACTATGGTTCCTTAGGTCGTATTTGATTGCCCGAAAAAATTTTAGACGATCGGGGTTCGGGGTTCCCGGGACCCCTTTGAAGGGGCGGGCTAAAGCACACGAAAATATGGAAATCGCGCGGAATTCTAGTTTTTTGGCTGAAAAACGCAAAAGACTAGGAACGATCATGGCGGGGCAGTGACTATGGTTCCTTAGGTTATATTTGATAGTCCGGAAAATTTTTAGGCGATCCGGCTCCGGGGGCCCGACCCACTCGGAAGGCGTGGGCGATAGCACACAAAAATATGGGAATCGGGCGGAATTCTAGTTTTTTGGCCAAAAAATGCAAAAAATGAGGAACTATCATGGCGAGGCGGTGACTATGGTTCCTTAGGTCATAATTGATGGCCCGAAAAGTTTTTAGGCGATCCGAGTCCGGCGGTCCGGCCCACTCGGAAGGCGTGGGGCACACAAAAATATGGTAATCGAGCGGAATTCTAGCTTTTTGGCCGAAAAACGCAATAAATGAGGAACGATCATGGCGGGGCGGTGACTATGGTTCCTTAGGTCATATTTGATGGCCCGGAAATTTTAGGCGATCGGGGTCCACGGCTCCCAGGACCACTCGGAAGGCGTAAACTATAGCACACAAAAATATGCAAATCGCGCGGAGTTCTAGTTTTTTGGCCGAAAAATGCAAAGCATTTGGAACGATCATGGTGGGGCGGTGACTATGGTACCTTAGGTCGTATTTGATAGTCCGGAAAAATTTTAGGCGATCGGGGTCCGCGGCTCCCCGGACCACTTGGAAGGCGTGGGTATAGCACACGAAAATATGGGAATCGGGCGTAATTCTAGTTTTTTGGCCGAAAAATGCAAAAAATGAGAAACGATGATGGCGGGGCGGTTACTATGGTTCCTTAGGTCGTATTTGACGGCCCGGAAAAATTTTAGGCGATCGGGGTCCGGGGGTCCCGGAACCACTTGGAAGGGTGGGCAATAGCACACAAAAATATTGTAATCGGGCGGAATTCTAGTTTTTTGGCCGAAAAACGCAACAAATGAGGAATGATCATGGCTGGGCGGTGACTATGGTTCCTTAGGTCGTATTTGATAGTCCGGAAAAATTTTAGGCGATAGGGGTCCGGAGTTCCCGGGTTCACTTGGAAGGCGTGGGCTATAGGACACGAAAATATGGGAATCGCGCGGAATTCTAGTTTTTTGGCCGAAAAACGGAAAAAACTAGGAACGATCATGGCTGGGCGGTGACTATGGTTCCTTAGGTCTTATTTGATAGTCCGGAAACATTTTAGGCGATAGGGGTCCGCGTCTCTTGGGACCACTCGGAATGCGTGGGTATAGCACACGAAAATATGGGAATAGGACAAAATTCTAGTTGTTTGGCCGCAAAACGCAAAAAATGAGGAACGATCATGGTGGGGCGGATACTATGGTTCCATAGGTCGTATTTGATATTCCGGACAATTTTTAGGCGATCGGGGTCCGGAGGTCCCGGGACCCCTCGGAAGGCGTGGGCTATAACACACAAATATATGGGAATCGCGCGGAATTCTAGTTGTTTGGCCGAAAAACGCAAAAAATAAGGAACGATCATGGCAGGGCAGATAATATGGTTCCTTAGGTCATATTTGATTTCCCGGAAAAATTTTAGGCGATCGGGGTCCGCGACTCTTGGGACCACTCGGAATGCGTGGGTATAGCACACGAAAATATGGGAATCGGGCGAAATTCTAGGTCTTTTTCAGTAACATGCAAAAAATGTGGAAAGATCTTGGCAGGGCGGTGACTATGGTTCCTTTGGTCTTATTTGATAGTCCGGAAAAATATTAGGCGATAGGGGTCCGGAGGTCCCGGGACCACTCGGAAGGCGTGGGCTATAACACACAAAAATATGGGAATCGCGCGGAATTCTAGTTGTTTGGCCGAAAAACGCAAAAAATGAGGAACGATCATGGCGGGGCGGATACTATGGTTCCTTAGGTCGTATTTGATAGTCCGGAAAAATTTTAGGCGATAGGGGTCAGGAGGTCCCGGGACCACTCGGAAGGCGTGGGCTATAACACACAAAAATATGGGAATCGCGCGGAATTCTAGTTGTTTGGCCGAAAAACGCAAAAAATGAGGAACGATCATGGCGGGGTGGTTACTATGGTTCCTTAGGTCGTATTTGATGGCCCGGAAAATTTTTAGGCGATCGGGGTTCAGGGTTCCCGGGACCCCTTGGAAGGCGTGGGCTAAAGCACACGAAAATATGGAAATCGCACGGAATTCTAGTTTTTTGGCTGAAAAATGCAAAAGACTAGGAACGATCATGGCGGGGCGGTGACTATGGATCCTTAGGTCGTATTTGATAGTCCGGAAAATTTTTAGGCGATCCGGCTCCGGGTGGCCCGACCCACTCGGAAGGCGTGGGCGATAGCACACAAAAATATGGGAATCGGGCGGAATTCTAGTTTTTTGGCCAAAAAATGCAAAAAATGAGAAACGATCATGGCGAGGCAGTGACTATGGTTCCTTAGGTCATAATTGATGGCCCGAAAATTTTTTAGGCGATCCGAGTCCGGAGGCCTGGCCCACTCGGAAGGCGTGGGCAATAGCACACAAAAATATGGTAATCGAGCGGAATTCTAGTTTTTTGGCCGAAAAACGCAACAAATGAGGAATGATCATGGGTGGGCGGTGACTATGGTTCCTTAGGTCGTATTTGATAGTCCGGAGAAATTTTAGGCGATAGGGGTCCGGAGTTCCCGGGTTCACTTGGAAGGCGTGGGCTATAGGACACGAAAATATGGGAATCGCGCGGAATTCTAGTTTTTTGGCCGAAAAACGAAAAAAACTATGAACGATCATGGCTGGGCAGTGACTATGGTTCCTTAGGTCTTATTTGATAGTCCGGAAAAATTTTAGGCGATAGAGGTCCTCGTCTCTTGGGACCACTCGGAATGCGTGGGTATAGCGCACGAAAATATGTGAATCGAGCGAAATTCTAGTTGTTTGGCCGAAAAACGCAAAAAATGAGGTACGATCATGGCGGGGTGGATACTATGGTTCCTTAGGTCGTATTTGATAGTCCGGAAAATTTTTAGGCGATCGGGGTCCGGAGGTCCCGGGACCCCTCGGAAGGCGTGGGCTATAACGCACAAAAATATGGGAATCGCGTGAAATTCTAGTTGTTTGGCCGAAAAACGCAAAAAATAAGGAACGATCATGGCAGGGCAGATAATATGGTTCCTTAGGTCGTATTTGATTGCCCAGAAAATTTTTAGGCGATCGGGGTCCGCGGCTCTTGGGACCACTCGGAATGCGTGGGTATAGCACACAAAAATATGGAAATCGGGCAAAATTCTAGGTCTTTTTCAGTAACATGCAAAAAATATGGAAAGATCTTGGCAGGGCGGTGACTATGGTTCCTTTGGTCTTATTTGATAGTCCGTAATAATATTAGGCGATAGGGGTCCGGAGGTCCCGGGACCACTCGGAAGGCGTGGGCTATAACACACAAAAATATGGGAATCGCGCGGAATTCTAGTAGTCTGGCCGAAAAACAAAAAAAATGAGGAACGATCATGGCGGGGCGGATACTATGGTTCCTTAGGTCGTATTTGATAGTCCGGAAAAATTTTAGGCGATAGGGGTCAGGAGGTCCCGGGACCACTCGGAAGGCGTGGGCTATAACACACAAAAATATGGGAATCGCGCGGAATTCTAGTTGTTTGGCCGAAAAACGCAAAAAATGAGGAACGATCATGGCGGGGTGGTTACTATGGTTCCTTAGGTCGTATTTGATGGCCCGGAAAATTTTTAGGCGATCGGGGTTCGGGGTTCCCGGGACCCCTTGGAAGGCGTGGGCTAAAGCACACGAAAATATGGAAATCGCGCGGAATTCTAGTTTTTTGGCTGAAAAACGCAAAAGACTAGGAACGATCATGGCGGGGCGGTGACTATGGTTCCTTAGGTCATATTTGATAGTCCGGAAAAATTTTAGGCGATAGGGGTCCGGAGTTCCCGGGTTCATTTGGAAGGCGTGGGCTATAGGACACGAATATATGGGAATCGCGCGGAATTCTAGTTGTTTGGCCGAAAAATGCAAAACATGAGGAACGATCATGGCGGGGTGGATACTATGGTTCCTTAGGTCGTATTTGATGGCCCGGAAAATTTTTAGGCGATCGGGGTTCGGGGTTCCCGGGACCCCTTGGAAGGCGTGGGCTAAAGCACACGAAAATATGGAAATCGCGCGGAATTCTAGTTTTTTGGCTGAAAAACGCAAAAGACTAGGAACGATCATGGCGGGGCGGTGACTATGGTTCCTTAGGTCGTATTTGATAGTCCAGAAAACTTTTAGGCGATAGGGGTCCGGAGTTCCCGGGTTCACTTGGAAGGCGTGGGCTATAGGACACGAATATATGGGAATCGCGCGGAATTCTAGTTTTTTGGCCGAAAAATGGAAAAAACTAGGAACGATCATGGCTGGGCGGTGACTATGTTCCTTAGGTCTTATTTCATAGTCCGGAAAAATTTTAGGCGATCGGGGTCCGCGGCTCTTGGGACCACTCGAAATGCGTGGGTAGAGCACACGAAAATATGAAAATCGCGCGGAATTCTGGTTTTTTGGCTGAAAAACACAAAAGACTAGGAACGATCATGGCGGGGCGGTGACTATGGTTCCTTAGGTTGTATTTGATAGTCCGGAAAATTTTTAGGCGATCCGGCTCCGGGGGGCCCGACCCGCTCGGAAGGCGTGGGCGATAGCACACAAAAATATGGGAATCGGGCGGAATTCTAGTTTTTTGGCCAAAAAATGCAAAAAATGAGGAACGATCATGGCGAAGCGGTGACTATGGTTCCTTAGGTCATAATTGATGGCCCGAAATATTTTTAGGCGATCCGAGTCCGGCGGCCCGGCCCACTCGGAAGGCGTGGGGCACACAAAAATAAGGTAATCGAGCGGAATTCTAGCTTTTTGGCCGAAAAACGCAATAAATGAGGAAGGATCATGGCGGGGCGGTGACTATGGTTCCTTAGGTCGTATTTGATGGCCCGGAAAATTTTAGGCGATCGGGGTCCACGGTTCCCGGGACCACTCGGAAGGCGTAAGATATAGCACACGAAAATATGCAAATCGCGCGGAGTTCTAGTTTTTTGGCCGAACGATCATGGTGGGGCGGTGACTATGGTACCTTAGGTCGTATTTGATAGTCCGGAAAAATTTTAGGCGATCGGGGTCCGCGGCTCCCCGGACCACTTGGAAGGCATGGGTATAGTACACGGAAATATGGGAATCGGGCGTAATTCTAGTTTTTTGGCCGAAAAATGCAAAAATTAAGAAACGATGATCGCGGGGCGGTTAATATGGTTCCTTAGGTCGTATTTGACAGCCCGGAAAAAATTTAGGCGATCAGGGTCCGGGGGTCTCGGAACCACTTGGAAGGGTGGGTAATAGCACACAAAAATATTATAATCGGGCGAAATTCTAGTTTTTTGGCCGAAAAACACAACAAATGAGGAATGATCATGGCTGGGCGGTGACTATGGTTCCTTAGGTCATATATGATAGTCCGGAAAAATTTTAGGCGATAGGGGTCCGGAGTTCCCGGGTTCACTTGGAAGGCGTGGGCTATAGGACACGAAAATATGCGAATCGCGCGGAATTCTAGTTTTTTGGCTGAAAAACGGAAAAAACTAGGAACGATCATGGCTGGGTGGTGACTATGGTTCCTTAGGTCTTATTTGATAGTCCGGAAAAATTTTAGGCGATAGGGGTCCGCGTCTCTTGGGATCACTCGAAATGCGTGGGTATAGCACACGAAAATATGGGAATCGGGCGAAATTCTAGTTCTTTGGCCGAAAAAAGCAAAAAATGAGGAACGATCATGGCGGGGCGAGTACTATGGTTCCTTAGGTCGTATTTGATGGCCCGGAAAATTTTTAGACGATCGGGGTTCGGGGTTCCCGGGACCCCTTTGAAGGTGTGGGCTAAAGCACACGAAAATATGGAAATCGCGCAGAATTCTAGTTTTTTGGCTGAAAAACGCAAAAGACTAGGAAAGATCATGGTGGGGCGGTGACTATGGTTCCTTAGGTCGTATTTGATAGTCCGGAAAATTTTTAGGCGATCCGGCTCCGGGGGGCCCTACCTACTCGGAAGGCGTGGGCAATAGCACACAAAAATATGGGAATCGGGCGGAATTCTAGTTTTTTGGCCAATAAATGCAAAAAATGAGGAACAATCATGGTGAGGCGGTGACTATGGTTCCTTAGGTCCTAATTGATGGCCCGAAAATTTTTTAGGCGATCCGAGTTTGGCGGGCCGGCCCACTCGGTAGGCGTGGGGCACACAAAAATATGGTAATCGAGCGGAATTCTAGCTTTTCGGCAGAAAAATGCAATAAATGAGGAACGATCATGGCGGGGCGGTGACTATGGTTCCTTAGGTCGTATTTGATGGCTCGGAAAATTTTAGGCGATCGGGGTCCACGGCTCCCAGGACCACTCGGAAGGCGTAAGCTATAGCACACGAAAATATGCAAATCGCGCGGAGTTCTAGTTTTTTGGCCGAAAAATGCAAAGCATTTGGAACGATCATGGTGGGGCGGTGACTATGGTACCTTAGGTCATATTTGATAGTCTGGAAAATTTTTAGGCGATCGGGGTCCGCGGCTCCCCGGACCACTTGGAAGGCGTGGGTATAGCACACGAAAATATGGAAATCGGGCGTAATTGTAGTTTTTTGGCCGAAAAATGCAAAAAATGAGAAACGATGATCGCGGGGCGGTTACTATGGTTCCTTAGGTTGCATTTGTCGTCCCGGAAAATTTTTAGGCGATCGGGGTCCGGGTGTCCCGGAACCACTTGGAAGGGTTGCACACAAAAATATTGTAATCGGGCGGAATTCAAGTTTTTTGGCCGAAAAACGCAACAAATGAGGAATGATCATGGCTGGGTGGTGACTATGGTTCCTTAGGTCGTATTTGATAGTCCGGAAAAATTTTAGGCGATAGGGGTCCGGAGTTCCCGGGTTCACTTGGAAGGCGTGGGCTATAGGACACGAAAATATGGGAATCGCGCGGAATTCTAGTTTTTTGGCCGAAAAACGGAAAAACTAGGAACGATCATGGCTGGGCGGTGACTATAGTTCCTTAGGTCTTAATTGATAGTCCGTAAATATGTTAGGCGATCGGGGTCCGCAGCTCTTGGGACTACTCGGAATGCGTGGGTATAGCACACGAAAATATGGGAATCGGGCGAAATTCTAGTTGTTTGGCCGAAAAACGCAAAAAATGAGGAACGATCATGGCGGGGTGGTTACTATGGTTCCTTAGGTCGTATTTGATGGCCCGAAAATTTTTTAGATGATCGGGGTTCGGGGTTCCCGGGACCCCTTTGAAGGGGCGGGCTAAAGCACACGAAAATATGGAAATCGCGCGGAATTCTAGTTTTTTGGCTGAAAAACGCAAAAGACTAGGAACGATCATGGCGGGGCAGTGACTATGGTTCCTTAGGTCATATTTGATAGTCCGGAAAATTTTTAGGCGATCCGGCTCCGGGGGGCCCGACCCACTTCGGAAGGCGTGGGCGATAGCACACAAAAATATGGGAATCGGGCGGAATTCTAGTTTTTTGGCCAAAAAATGCAAAAAATGAGGAATGATCATGGCGAGGCGGTGACTATGGATCCTTAGGTCCTAATTGATCGCCCGAAAACTTTTTAGGCGATCCGAGTCCGGCGGCCCGGCCCACTCGGAAGGCCTGGGGCACACAAAAATATGGTAATCGAGCGGAATTCTAGCTTTTAGGCCGAAAAACGCTATAAATGAGGAACGATCATGGCGGGGCGGTGACTATGGTTCCTTAGGTCGTATTTGATGGCCCGGAAATTTTAGGCGATCGGGGTCCACGGCTCCCGGGACCACTCGGAAGGCGTATGCTATAGCACACGAATATATGCAAATCGCACGGAGTTCTAGTTTTTTGGCCGAAAAATGCAAAGCATTTGGAACGATCATGGTGGGGCGGTGACTATGGTACCTTAGGTCGTATTCGATAGTCTAGAAAAATTTTAGGCGATCGGGGTCCGCGGCTCCCCGGACCACTTGGAAGGCGTGGGTATAGCACACGAAAATATAGGAATCGGGCGTAATTCTAGTTTTTTGGCCGAAAAATACAAAAAATGCTAAACGATGATCGCAGGGCGGTTACTATGGTTCCTTAGGTCGTATTTGATGGCCCGGAAAAATTTTAGGCGATCGGGGTCCGGGGGTCTCGGAACCACTTGGAAGGGTGGGCAATAGCACACAAAAGTATTGTAATCGGGCGGAATTCTAGTTTTTTGGCCGAAAAATGCAACAAATGAGGAATGATCATGGCTGGGCGGTGACTATGGTTCCTTAGGTCGTATTTGATAGTCCTGAAAAATTTTAGGCGATAGGGGTCCGGAGTTCCCGGGTTCACTTGGAAGGCGTGGGCTATAGGACACGAAAATATGGGAATCGCGCGGAATTCTAGTTTTTTGGCCGAAAAAGGGAAAAAACTAGGAACGATCATGGCTGGGCGGTGACTATGGTTCCTTAGATCTTATTTGATAGTCCGGAAACATTTTAGGCGATAGGGGTCCGCATCTCTTGGGACCACTCGGAATGCGTGGGTAAAGCACACGAAAATATGGGAATCGGGCGAAATTCTAGTTGTTTGGCCGAAAAACGCAAAAAATGAGGAACGATCATAGCGGGGCGGATACTATGGTTCCTTAGGTCGTATTTGATAGTCCGGAAAATTTTTAGGCGATCGGAGTCCGGAGGTCCCGGGACCCCTCGGAAGGCGTGGGCTATAACACACAAATATATGGGAATCGCGCGGAATTCTAGTTGTTTGGCCGAAAAACGCAAAAAATGAGGAACGATCATGGTAGGGTGGTTACTATGGTTCCTTAGGTCGTATTTGATGGCCCGAAAAATTTTTAGGCGATCGGGGTCCGGAGGTCCCGGGACCCCTCGGAAGGCGTGGGCTATAGCACACAAATATATGGGAATCGCGCGGAATTCTAGTTGTTTGGCCGAAAAACGCAAAAAATGAGGAACGATCATGGCGGGGTGGTTACTATGGTTCCTTAGGTCGTATTTGATGGCCCGGAAAATTTTTAGACGATCGGGGTTCAGGGTTCCCGGGACCCCTTGGAAGGCATGGGCTAAAGCACACGAAAATATGGAAATCGCGCGGAATTCTAGTTTTTTGGCTGAAAAACGCAAAAGATTAGGAACGATCATGGAGGGGTGGTGACTATGGTTCCTTAGGTCGTATTTGATAGTCCGGAAAAATTTTAGGCGATAGGGGTCCGGAGACCCGGGACCACTTGTAAGGCGTGGGTATAGCACACGAAAATATGGGAATCGGGCGGAATTCTAGTTGTTTGGCCGAAAAATGCAAAAAATGAGAAACGATCATGGCAGGAAGGTGACTATGGTTCCTTAGGTCTTATTTGATGGCCCAAAAACTTTTTAGGTGATCCGAGTGCGGGGGGAACGGCCCACTCGGAAGGCGTGGGCTATAGCACACAAAAATATTATAATCGGGCGGAATTCTAGTTTTTTTTTGTGTTATAGCCCACGCCTTCCGAGTGGTCCCGGGACCCCCTGACCCCCATCGCCTAAAATTTTTCCGGACTATCAAATACAACCTAAGGAACCATAGTATCCGCCCCGCCATGATTGTTCCTCATTTTTTGTGTTTTCGGCCAAACAACCAGAATTCCGCGCGATTCCCATATATTTGTGTGTTATAGCCCACGCCATCCGAGTGGTCCCGGGACCTCCGGACCCCTATCGCCTAATATTTTTCCGGACTATTAAATAAGACCAAAGGAACCATAGTCACCGCCCTGCCAAGATCTTTCCACATTTTTTGCATGTTACTGAAAAAGACCTAGAATTTTGCCTGATTCCCATATTTTCGTGTGCTATACCCACGCATTCCGAGTGGTCCCAAGAGCCGCGGACCCCGATCGCCTAAAATTTTTCCGTGCAATTAAATACGACCTAAGGAACCATAGTATCCGCCCCGCCATGATCGTTCCTTATTTTTTGCGTTTTTCGGCCAAACAACTAGATTTACGCGTGATTCCCATATTTTTGTGTGCTATAGCCCACACCTTTCGAGTGGTCCCGGGACCTCCGGACCCCTATCGCCTAAAGTTTTTCCGGACTATCAAATACGACCTAACGAACCATAGTATCCGCCCGCCATGATCATTCCTCATTTTTTGTGTTTTTCGGCCAAACAACTAGAATTCCGCGCTATCCCATATTTTTGTGTGTTATAGCCCACGCCTTCCGAGTGGTCCCGGGTCTCCGTACCCCTATCGCCTAAAATTTTTCCGGACTATCAAATAATACCTAAGGAACCACAGTCACCACCCAGCCATGATCGTTCCTAGTTTTTTCCATTTTTCGGCCAAAAAACTAGAATTCCGCGCGATTCCCATATTTTCGTGTCCTATAGCCCACGCCTTCCAAGTGAACCCGGGAACTCCGGACCCCTATCGCCTAAAATTTTTCAGGACTATCAAATACGACCTAAGGAACCATAGTCACCGCCCAGCCATGATCATTCCTCATTTGTTGCATTTTTCGGCCAAAAAACTAGAATTCCGCCCGATTACAATATTTTTGTGTGCTATTGCCCACCCTTCCAAGTGGTTCCGGGACCCCCGGAACCCCTATCGCCTAAAATTTTTCCGGGCCGTCAAATACGACCTAAGGAACCATAGTAACCGCCCCGCCATCATCGTTTCTCATTTTTTGCATTTTCGGCCAAAAAACTAGAATTACGCCTGATTCCCATATTTTCGTGTGCTATACCTACGGCTTCCAAGTGGTTCGGGGAGCCGCGGACCCCGATCTCCTAAACTTTTTTCGGACTATCAAATACTACCTAAGGTACCATAGTCACCGCCCCGCCATGATCGTTCCTCATTTATTGCGTTTTTCGGCCAAAAAACTAGAATTCTGCTCGATTACCATATTTTTGTGTGCTACTGCCCACGCCTTCCGAGTGGGCCGGGCCGCCGGACTAGGATCGCCTAAAAAATTTTCGGGCCATCAATTAGGACCTAAGGAACCATAGTCACTGCCTCGCCATGATCGTTTCTCATTTTTTGCATTTTTTGGCCAAAAAACTAGAATTCCGCGCGATTCATATATTTTTGTGTGCTATCGCCCACGCCTTCCGAGTGGGTCGGGGCCCCCGGAGCCGGATCGCCTAAAAATTTTCCGGACTATAAAATACGACCTAAGGAACCATAGTCACCGCCCCGCCATGATCGTTCCTAGTCTTTTGCATTTTTCAGCCAAAAAACTAGAATTCCGCGCGATTTCCATATTTTCGTGTGCTTTAGCCCACGCCTTCCAAGGGGTCCCGGGAACCCCGATCCCCGATCGCCTAAAAATTTTCCGTCGATCAAATACGACCTAAGGAACCATAGTAACCACCCCGCCATGACCGTTCCTCATTTTTTGCATTTTTCGGCCAAACAACTAGAATTCCGCGCGATTCCCATATTTTTGTGTGTTATATCCCACACCTTCCGAGTGGTCCCGGGACCTCCTGACCCATATCACCTAAAATTTTTCCGGACTATCAAATACGACCTAAGGAACCATAGTATCCGCCCCGCCATGATCGTTCCTCATTTTTTGCGTTTTTCGGCCAAACAACTAGAATTCCGCGCGATTCCCATATATTTGTGTGTTATAGCCCACGCCTTCCGAGTGGTCCCGGGACCTCCGGACCCCTATCGCCTAATATATTTCCGGACTATCAAATAAGACCAAAGGAACCATAGTCACCGCCCTGCCAAGATCTTTCCACATTTTTTGCATGTTACTGAAAAAGACCTAGAATTTCGCCCGATTCCCATATTTTCGTGTGCTATACCCAGGCATTCCGAGTGGTCCCAAGAGCCGCGGACCCCGATCGCCTAAAAAATTTTTGGGTAATCAAATACGACCTAAGGAACCATAGTATCCGCCCCGCCATGATCGTTCCTTATTTTTTGCGTTTTTCGGCCAAACAACTAGAATTACGCGCGATTCCCATATTTTTGTGTGTTATAGACCACACCTTCCGAGTGGTCCCGGGACCTCCGGACCTCTATCGCCTAAAATTTTTCTGGACTATCAAATACGACCTAAGGAACCATAGTATCCGCCCCGCCATGATCGTTCCTCATTTTTTGCGTTTTTCGTCCAAACAACCTAGAATTACACCCGATTCCCATATTTTCGTGTGCTATACCCACGCCTTCCAAGTGGTCCGGGGAGCCGCGGACCCCGATCGGCTAAAATTTTTCTGGACTATCAAATACGACCTAAGGTACCATAGTCACCGCCCCACCATGATCGTTCCAAATGCTTTGCATTTTTCGGCCAAAAAACTAGAACTCCGCGCAATTTGCATATTTTCGTGTGCTATAGCTTACGCCTTCCGAGTGGTCCCGGGAGCCGTGGACCCCGATCGCCTAAAATTTTCCGGGCCATCAAATACGACCTAAGGAAACATAGTCACCGCCCCGCCATGATCGTTCCTCATTTATTGCGTTTTTCGGCAAAAAAACTAGAATTCCGCTCGATTACCATATTTTTGTGTGCTATTGCCCATGCCTTCCGAGTGGGCCGGGCCGCCGGACTCGGATCGCTTAAAAAATTTTCGGGCAATCAATTAAGACATAAGGAACCATAGTCACCGCCTCGCCATGATCGTTCCTCATTTTTTGCATTTTTTGGCCAAAAAACTATAATTTCGCCCGATTCCCATATTTTTGTGTGCTATCGCCCACTCCTTCCGAGTGGGTCGGGGCCCCCGGAGCCGGATCACCTAAAAATTTTACGGACTATAAAATACGACCTAAGGAACCATAGTCACCGCCCCGCCATGATCGTTCCTAGTCTTTTGCATTTTAAGCCAAAAAACTAGAATTCCGTGCGTTTTCCATATTTTCGTGTGCTTTTAGCCCACGCCTTCCAAGGGGTCCCGGGAACCCCGAACCCCGATAGCCTAAAAATTTTCCGGGCCATCAAATACGACCTAAGGTACCATAGTAACCACCCCGCCATGACCGTTCCTCTTTTTTTGCGTTTTTGGGCCAAAAAACTAGAATTTCGCGCGATTCCCATATTTTTGTGTGTTATAGCCCACGCCTTCCGAGTGGTCCCGGGACCTCCTGACCCCTATCTCCTAAAATGTTTCCGAACTATCAAATACGACCTAAGGAACCATAGTATCCACCCCGCCATGATCGTTCCTCATTTTTTGCATTTTTCGGCCAAACAACTAGAATTCCGTACGATTCCCATATTTTTGTGTGTTATAGCCCACGCCTTCCGAGTGGTCCCGGGACCTCGGACCCTTATCGCCTAATATTTTTCCGGACTATCAAATAAGACCAAAGGAACAATAGTCACCGCCCTGCCAAGACCTTTCCACATTTTTTGCATGTTACTGAAAAAGACATAGAATTTCGCCCGATTCCCATATTTTCGTGTGCTATACCCACAATTTCCGAGTGGTCCCAAGAGCCGCGGACCCCGATCGCCTAAAATTTTTCTGGGCAATCAAATACGACCTAAGGAACCATAGTATCTGCCCCGCCATGATCGTTCCTTATTTTTTGCATTTTTCGGCCAAACAACTAGAATTCCGCGCGATTCCCATATTTTTGTGTGTTATAGCCCACGCCTTCCGAGTGGTCCCGGGACCTCCGGACCCCTATCGCCTAATATTTTTCCGGACTATCAAATACGACCTAAGGAACCATAGTATCCGCCCCGCCATGATAGTTCCTCATTTTTTGCGTTTTTCGGCCAAACAACTAGAATTCCGCGCGATTCCCATATTTTTGTGTGTTATAGCCCACGCCTTCCGAGTGGTCCCGGGACCTCCGGACCCCTATCGCCTAATATATTTCCGGAATATCAAATAAGACCTAAGGAACCATAGTCACCGCCCTGCCAAGATCGTTCCTCATTTTTTGCGTTTTTCGGCCAAACAACTAGAATTCCGTACGATTCCCATATTTTTGTGTGTTATAGCCCACGCCTTCCGAGTGGTCCCGGGACCTCGGACCCTTATCGCCTAATATTTTTCCAGACTATCAAATAAGACCAAAGGAACAATAGTCACCGCCCTGCCAAGACCTTTCCACATTTTTTGCATGTTACTGAAAAAGACATAGAATTTCGCCCGATTCCCATATTTTCGTGTGCTATACCCACGCATTCCGAGTGGTCCCAAGAGCCGCGGACCCCGATCGCCTAAAATTTTTCTGGGCAATCAAATACGACCTAAGGAACCATAGTATCCGCCCCGCCATGATCGTTCCTTATTTTTTGCATTTTTCGGCCAAACAACTAGAATTCCGCGCGATTCCCATATTTTTGTGTGTTATAGCCCACGCCTTCCGAGTTGTCCCGGGACCTCCGGACCCCTATCGCCTAATATTTTTCCGGACTATCAAATACGACCTAAGGAACCATAGTATCTGCCCCGCCATGATCGTTCCTCTTCTTTTGCGTTTTTCGGCCAAACAACTAGAATTCCACGCGATCCCATATTTTTGTGTGTTATAGCCCACGCCTTCCGAGTGGTCCCGGGTCTCCGGACCCCTATCGCCTAAAATTTTTCTGGACTATCAAATACGACCTAAGGAACCATAGTCACCACCCAGTCATGATCGTTCCTAGTTTTTTCCGTTTTTCAGCCAAAAAATTAGAACTCCGCACGATTCCCATATTTTTGTGTCCTATAGCCCACGCCTTCCAAGTGAACCAGGGAACTCCGGACCCCTATCGCCTAAAATTTTTCCGGGTCATCATATACGACCTAAGGAACCATAGTAACCGCCAGGCCATCATCGTTTCTCAGTTTTTGCATTTTTCGGGTAAAAAACTAGAATTACGCCCGATTCCCATATTTTCGTGTGCTATAACAACGCCTTCCAAGTGGTCCGGGGAGTCGCGGACCCCGATCGCCTAAAATTTTCCGGGCCATCAAATACAACCTAAGGAACCATAGTCACAGCCCCGCCATGATCGTTCCTCTTATTTTGCATTTTTCGGCCAAATAACTAGAATTCCGCTCGATTACCATATTTTTGTGTGCTATTGCCCACGCCTTCCGAGTGGGCCGGGCCGCCGGACTCGGATCGCCTAAAAAATTTTCGGGCCATCAATTAGGACCTAAGGAACCATAGTCACCGCCTCGCCATGATCGTTCCTCATTTTTTGCATTTTTTGGCCAAAAAACTAGAATTCCGCCCGATTCCCATATTTTTGTGTGCTATCGCCCACGCCTTCCGAGTGGGTCGGGCCCCCCGGAGCCGGATCGCCTAAAAATTTTCCGGACTATCAAATACGACCTAAGGAACCATAGTCACTGCCCCACCATGATCGTTCCTAGTCTTTTGCGTTTTTCAGCCAAAAAACTAGAATTCCGAGCGATTTCCATATTTTCGTGTGCTTTATCCCACGCCTTCCAAGGGGTCCCGGGAACCCCGAACCCCGATCGCCTAAAAATTTTCCGGGCCATTAAATACGACCTAAGGAACCATAGTAACCACCCGTCCATGACCGTTCCTCATTTTTTGCGTTTTTCGGCCAAACAACTAGAATTTCGCGCGATTCCCATATTTTTGTGTGTTATAGCCAACGCCTTCCGAGTGGTCCCGGGACCTCCTGACCCCTATCCCTTAAAATTTTTCCGGACTATCAAGTACGACTTAAGGAACCATAGTATCCTCCCCGCCATGATCGTTCCTCATTTTTTGCATTTTTCGGCCAAACAACTAGAATTCCGCGCGATTCCCATATTTTTGTGTGTTATAGCCCACGCCTTCCGAGTGGTCCCGGGACCTCCGGACCCCTATCGCCTAATATTTTTCCGGACTATCAAATAAGACCAAAGGAACCATAGTCACCGCCCTGCCAAGATCTTTCCACATTTTTTGCATGTTACTGAAAAAGACCTAGAATTTCGCCCGATTCCCATATTTTCGTGTGCTATACCCACGCATTCCGAGTGGTCCCAAGAGCCGCGGACCCCGATCGCCTAAAATTTTTCCGGGCAATCAAATACGACCTAAGGAACCATAGTATCTGCCCCGCCATGATCGTTCCTTATTTTTTGCATTTTTCGGCCAAACAACTAGAATTCCGCGCGATTCCCATATTTTTGTGTGTTATAGCCCACACCTTCCGAGTGGTCCCGGGACCTCCGGACCCCTATCACCTAAAATTTTTCCGGACTATCAAATACGACCTAAGGAACCATAGTATCCGCCCCGCTATGATCGTTCCTCATTTTTTGCGTTTTTCGGCCAAACAACTAGAATTTCGCGCTATCCCATATTTTTGTGTGTAATAGCCCACGCCTTCCGAGTGGTCCCGGGTCTCCGGACCCCTATCGCCTAAACTTTTTTCGGACTATCAAATACGACCTAAGGAACCATGGTCACCGCCCCGCCATGATCGTTCCTCATTTATTGCGTTTTTCGACCAAAAAACTAGAATTCCGCTCGATTCCCATATTTTTGTGTGTTAATGCCCACGCCTTCCGAGTTGTCCCGGGACCTCCGGACCTCTATCGCCTAATATTTTTCCGGACTATCAAATAAGACGAAAGGAACCATAGTCACCGCCCTGCCAAGATCTGTCCACATTTTTTGCATGTTACTTAAAAAGACCTAGAATTTCGCCCGTTCCCATTTTTTCGTGTGCTATAACCACGCATTCCGAGTGGTCCCAAGAGCCGCGGACGCCGATCGCCTAAAATTTTTCGGGCAATCAAATACGACCTAAGGAACCATAGTATCCGCCCCGCCATGATCGTTCCTTATTTTTTGCATTTTTCGGCCAAACAACTAGAATTACGCGCGATTCCCATATTTTTGTGTGTTATAGCCCACACCTTCCGAGTGGTCCCGGGACCTCCGGACCCCTATCGCCTAAAATTTTTCCGGACTACCAAATACGACCTAAGGAAACATAGTATCCACCCCGCCATGATCGTTCCTCATTTTTTGCGTTTTTCGGCCAAATAACTAGAATTCCGCGCGATCCCATATTTTTGTGTGTATAGCCCACGCCTTCCGAGTGGTCCCGGGTCTCCGGACCCCTATCGCCTAAAATTTTTTCGGACTATCAAATATGACCTAAGGTACCATAGTCACCGCCCCACCATGATCGTTCCAAATGCTTTGCATTTTTCGGCCAAAAAACTAGAACTCCGCGCGATTTGCATATTTTAGTATGCTATAGCTTACGCCTTCCGAGTGGTCCCGGGAGCCGTGGACCCCGATCGCCTAAAATTTTTCGGGCCATCGAATATGACCTAAGGAACCATAGTCACCGCCCCGCCATGATCGTTCCTCATTTATTGCGTTTTTTAGCCAAAAATCTAGAATTTCGCTCGATTTCCATATTTTGTGTGCTATTGCCCACGCCTTCCGAGTGGGCCGGGCCGCCGGACTCGGATCGCCTAAAAATACTTCGGGCCATCAATTAGGACCTAAGGAACCATAGTCACCGCCTCACCATGATCGTTCCTCATTTTTTGCATTTTTTGGCCAAAAAACTATAATTCCACCCGATTCCCATATTTTTGTGTGCTATCGCCCACGCCTTCCGAGTGGGTCCGTCACCCCGGAGCCGGATCGCCTAAATATTTTTTGGACTATAAAATACGACCTAAGGAACCATAGTCACCACCTCGCTATGATCGTTCCTAGTCTTTTGCGTTTTTCAGCCAAAAAACTAGAATTTCGCGCGATTCCCATATTTTTGTGTGTTATAGCCCACGCATTCCGAGTGGTCCTGGGAACGCTTGACCCCTATCGCCTAAAATTTTTCCGGACTATCAAATACGACGTAAGGAACCATAGTATCCGCCCCGCCATGATCGTTCCTCATTTTTTGCGTTTTTCGGCCAAACAACCAGAATTCCGCGCGATTCCCATATTTTTGTGTGTTATAGCCCACGCCTTCCGAGTGGTCCCGGGACCTCCGGACCCCTATCGCCTAATATTTTTCCGGACTATCAAATAAGACCAAAGGAACCATAGTCACCGCCCTGCCAAGATCTTTCCACATTTTTTGCATGTTACTGAAAAAGACCTAGAATTTCGCCCGATTCCCATATTTTCGTGTGCTATACCCACGCATTCCGAGTGGTCCCAAGAGCCGCGGACCCCGATCGCCTAAAATTTTTCCGGGCAATCAAATACGACCTAAGGAACCATAGTATCCGCCCCGCCATGATCGTTCCTTATTTTTTGCGTTTTTCGGCCAAAGAACTAGAATTCCGCGCGATTCCCATATTTTTGTGTGTTATAGCCCACACCTTCCGAGTGGTCCCGGGACCTCCGGACCCCTATCGCCTAAAATTTTTCCGGACTATCAAATACGACCTAAGGAACCATAGTATCCGCCCCGCCATGATCGTTCCTCATTTTTTGCGTTTTTCGGCCAAACAACTAGAATTCCGCGCGATCCCATATTTTTATGTGTTATAGCCCACGCCTTCCGAGTGGTCCCGGGTCTCCGGACCCCTATCGCCTAAAATTTTTCCGGACTATCAAATAAGACCTAAGGAACCATAGTCACCGCCCAACCATGATCGTTCCTAGTTGTTTTCGTTTTTCGGCCAAAAAACTAGAATTCCGCGCGATTCCCATATTTTCGTGTCCTATAGCCCACGCCTTGCAAGTAAACCCGGGAACTTCGGACCCCTATCGCTTAAAATTTTTTCGGACTATCAAATATGACCTAAGGAACCATAGTCACCACACAGCCATGATCATTCCTCATTTGTTGCGTTGTTTGGCCAAAAAACTAGAATTCCACCCGATTACAATATTTTTGTGTGTTATTGCCCACTCTTCCAAGTGGTTCCGGGACCCCCGGACCCCGATCGCCTAAAATTTTTCCGAGTCGTCAAATACGACCTAAGGAACCAGAGTAACCGCCCCGCCATCATTGTTTCTCATTTTTTGCATTTTGCGGCCAAAAAACTAGAATTACGCCCGATTCCCATATTTTCGTGTGCTATACCCACGCCTTCCAAGTGGTCCGGGGAGCCGCGGACCCCGATCGCCTAAAATTTTTCCGAACTATCAAATACGACCTAAGGTACCATTGTCACCGCCCCACCATGATCGTTCCAAATGCTTTACATTTTTCGGCCAAAAAACTAGAACTCCGCGCGATTTGCATATTTTAGTGTGCTATAGCTTACGCCTTCCGAGTGGTCCCGGGAGCCGTGGACCCCGATCCCCTAAAATTTTCCGGGCCATCAAATATGACCTAAGGAACCATAGTCACCGCCCCGCCATGATCGTTCCTCATTTATTGCGTTTTTCGGCCAAAAACTAGAATTCCGCTCGATTACCATATTTTTGTGTGCTATTGCCCACGCCTTCCGTGTGGGCCGGGCCGCCGGACTCGGATCGCCTAAAAAAGTTTCGGGCCATCAATTAGGACCTAAGGAACCATAGTCACCGCCTCGCCATGATCGTTCCTCATTTTTTGCATTTTTTGGCCAAAAAACTAGAATTCCGCCCGATTCACATATTTTTGTGTGCTATCGCCCACGCCTTCCGAGTGGGTCGGGCCCCCGGAGCCGGATCGCCTAAAAATTTTCCGGACTATCAAATACGACATAAGGAACCATAGTCACCGCCCCGCCATGATCGTTCCTAGTCTTTTGCGTATTTCAGCCAAAAAACGAGAATTCCGCGCGATTTCCATATTTTCGTGTGCTTTAGCTTACGCCTTCCAAGGGGTCCCGGGAACCCCGAACCCCGATCGCCTAAAATTTTTCCGGGCCATCAAATACGACCTAAGGAACCATAGTAACCGCCCCGCCATGATCGTTCCTTATTTTTTGCGTTTTTCCGCCAAAGAACTAGAATTCCGCGCGATTCCCATATTTTTATGTGTTATAGCCCACACCTTCCGAGTGGTCCCGGGACCTCATGACCCCTATCGCCTAAAATTTTTTTGGACTATCAAATACGACCTAAGGAACCATAGTATCCGCCCCGCCATTATCGTTCCTCATTTTTTGCGTTTTTTCGCCAAACAACTAGAATTCCACGCGATCCCATATTTTTATGTGTTATAGCCCACGCCTTTCGAGTGGTCCCGGGTCTCCGGACCCCTATCGCCTAAAATTTTTTCGGACTATCAAATAAGACCTAAGGAACCATAGTCACCGCCCAGCCATGATCGTTCCTAGTTCTTTTCGTTTTTCGGCCAAAAACTAGAATTCCGCGCGATTCCCATATTTTCGTGTCCTATAGCCCACGCCTTCCAAGTGAACCCGGGAACTCCGGACCCCTATCGCCTAAAATTTTTCCGGACTATCAAATACGACCTATGGAACCATAGTCACCGCCCAGCCATGATCATTCCTCATTTGTTGCATTTTTCGGCCAAAAAACTAGAATTCCGCCCGATTACAATATTTTTGTGTGTTAATGCCCACCCTTCCAAGTGGTTCCGGGACCCCCGGACCCCGATCGCCTAAAATGTTTCCGGGTCAAATACGACCTAAGGAACCATAGTAACCGCCCCGCCATCATCGTTTCTCATTTTTTGCATTTTTCGGCCAAAAAACTAGAATTACGCCCGATTCCCATATTTTCGTGTGCTATACCCACGCGTTCCAAGTGGTCCGGGGAGTCGCGAACCCCGATCGCCTAAAAATTTTCCGGATGATCAAATACGACCTAAGGTACCATAGTCACTGCCCCACCATGATCGTTCCAAATGCTTTGCATTTTTCGGCCAAAAAATTAGAACTCCGCGCGATTTGCATATTTTAGTGTGCTATAGCTTACGCCTTCCGAGTGGTCCCGGGAGCCGAGGACCCCGATCGCCTAAAATTTTCCGTGCCATCAAATACGACCTAAGGAACCATAGTCACCGCCCAGCCATGATCGTTCCACATTTATTGCGTTTTTCGGCCAAAAAACTAGAATTCCGCTCGATTACTATATATTTGTGTGCTATTGCCCACGCCTTCCGAGTGGGCCGGGCCGCCGGACTCGGATCGCCTAAAAAAATTTAGGGCCATCAATTAGGACCTAAGGAACCATATTCACCGCCTCGCCATGGTCGTTCCTCATTTTTTGGCCAAAAAACTAGAATTCCGCCTGATTCCCATATTTTTGTGTGCTATCGCCCACGCCTTCCGAGTGGGTCGGGCCCCCCTGAGCCGGATAGCCGAAAAAATTTCCGGACTATCAAATACAACCTAAGGAACCATAGTCACCGCCCCGCCATGATCGTTCCTAGTCTTTTGCATTTTTCAGCCAAAAACTAGAATTCCGCGCGATTTCCATATTTTCGTGTGCTTTAGCCCACGCCTTCCAAGGGGTCCCAGGAACCCCGAACCCCGATCGCCAAAAAATATTCCGGGCCATCATATACGACCTAAGGAACCATGGTAACCACCCCGCCATGATCGTTCCTCATTTTTTGCGTTTTTCGGCCAAACAACTAGAATTCCGCGCGATTCCCATATTTTTGTGTGTTATAGCCCACACCTTCCGAGTGGTCCCGGGACCTCCAGACCCCTATCGCCTAAAATTTTTCCGGACTATCAAATACGACCTAAGGAACCATAGTATCCGCCCCGCCATGATCGTTCCTCATTTTTTGCGTTTTTCGGCCAAACAACTAGAATTCCGCGTGATTCCCATATTTTTGTGTGTTATAGCCCACGCCTTCCGAGTGGTCCCGGGACCTCCGGACCCCTATCGCCTAAAATTTTTCCGGGCAATCAAATATGACCTAAGGAACCATAGTATCCGCCCCGCCATGATCGTTCCTCATTTTTTGCGTTTTTCGGCCAAACAACTAGAATTCCGCGCGATTCCCATATTTTTATGTGTTATAGCCCACACCTTCCGAGTGGTCCCGGGACTCCGGACCCCTATCTCCTAATATCTTTCCGGACTATCAAATAAGACCTCAGGAACCATAGTCACCGCCCTGCCAAGATCGTTCCTCATTTTTTGTGTTTTTCGGCCAAAAAACTAGAATTCCGCGCGATTCCCATATTTTCGTGTCCTATAGGCCACGCCTTCCAAGTGAACCCGGGAACTCCGGACCCCTATCGCCTAAAATTTTTCCGGACTATCAAATACGACCTAAGGAACCATAGTCACCGCCCAGTCATGATCATTCCTCATTTGTTGCGTTTTTCGGCCAAAAAACTAGAATTCCGCCCGATTACAATATTTTTGTGTGCTATGCCCACCCTTCCAAGTGGTTCCGGGACCCCCGGACCCCGATCGCCTAAAATTTTTCCGGGCCGTCAAATACGACCTAAGGAACCATAGTAACCGCCCCTCCATCATCGTTTCTCATTTTTTGCATTTTTCGGCCAAAAAACTAGAAATACGCCCGATTCCCATATTTTCGTGTTCTATACCCACGCCTTCCAAGTGGTCCGTGGAGCCGCGGACCCCGTTCGCCTAAAATTTTTCCGGACTATGAAATACGACCTAAGGTACCATAGTCACCGCCCCACCATGATCGTTCCAAATGCTTTGCATTTTTCGGCCAAAAAACTAGAACTCCGCGCGATTTGCATATTTTAGTGTGCTATAGCTTACGCCTTTCGAGTGGTCCCGGGAGCCGTGGACCCCGATCGCCTAAAATTTTCCGGGCCATCAAATACAACCTAAGGAACCATAGTCACCGCCCCACCATGATCGTTCCTCATTTATTGCGTTTTTCTGCCAAAAAACTAGAATTCCCCTCGATTACCATATTTTTGTGTTCTATTGCCCACCCTTCCAAGTGGTTCCGGGACCCCCGGACCCCGATCGCCTAAAATTTTTCCGGGCCATCAAATACGACCTAAGGAACCATAGTAACCGCCTCGCCATCATCATTTCTCATTTTCTGCATTTTTCGGCCAAAAAACTAGAATTACGCCCGATTCCCATATTTACGTGTGCTATACCCACGCCTTCCAAGTGGTCCGGGGAGCCGCGGACCCCGTTCGCCTAAAAATTTTCCGGACTATGAAATACGACCTAAGGTACCATAGTCACCGCCCCACCATGATCGTTCCAAATGCTTTGCATTTTTCGGCCAAAAAACTAGAACTCCGCGCGATTTGCATATTTTAGTGTGCTATAGCTTACGCCTTTCGAGTGGTCCCGGGAGCCATGGACCCCGATCGCCTAAAATTTTTCGGGCCATCAAATACGACCTAAGGAACCATAGTCACCGCCCCGCCATGATCGTTCCTCATGTTTTGCATTTTTTGGCCAAAAAACTTGAATTCCGCCCGATTCCCATATTCTTGTGTGCTATCGCCCACGCCTTCCGAGTGGGTAGGGGCCCCCGGAGCAGGATCGCCTAAAAATTTTCCGGACTATAAAATACGACCTAAGGAACCATAGTCACCGCCCTGCCATGATCGTTCCTAGTCTTTTCGTTTTTCAGCCAAAAAACTAGAATTCCGCGCGATTTCCATATTTTCGTGTGCTTTAGCCCACGCCTTCCAAGGGGTCCCGGGAACCCCGAACCCCGATCGCCTAAAAAATTTTCGGGCCATCAAATATGACCTAAGGAACCATAGTAACCCCCCCGCCATGATCGTTCCTCATGTTTTGAATTTTTCGGCCAAACAACTAGAATTCCGCGCGATTCCCATATTTTTGTGTGTTATAGCCCACGCCTTCCGAGTGGTCCCGGGACATCCGGACCCCTATCGCCTAATATTTTTCCGGACTATCAAATACGACCTAAGGAACCATAGTATCCGCCCCGCCATGATCGTTCCTCATTTATTGCGTTTTTCGGCCAAACAACCAGAATTCCGCGCGATTCCCATATATTTGTGTGTTATAGCCCACGCCTTCCGAGTGGTCCCGGGACCTCCGGACCCCGATCGCCTAAAATTTTTCCGGACTATCAAATACGACCTAAGGAACCATAGTATCTGCCCCGCCATGATCGTTCCTTATTTTTTGCGTTTTTCGGCCAAACAACTAGAATTCCGCGCGATTCCCATATTTTTGTGTGTTATAGCCCACACCTTCCGAGTGGTCCCGGGACCTCCGGACCCCTATCGCCTAAAATTTTTCCGGACTATCAAATACGACCTAAGGAACCATAGTATCCACCCCTCCATGATCGTTCCTCATTTTTTGCGTTTTTCGGCCAAACAACTTGAATTCTGCGCGATCCCATATTTTTGTGTGTTATAGCCCACGCCTTAGGTCCCGGGTCTCAGGACCCATATCGCCTAAAAATTTTCCGGACTATAAAATACGACCTAAGGAACCATAGTCACTGCCCCACCATGATCGTTCCTAGTCTTTTGTGTTTTTCAGCCAAAAAACTAGAATTCCGCGCGATTTCCATATTTTCGTGTGCTTTATCCCACGCCTTCCTAGGGGTCCCGGGAACCCCGAACCCCGATCGCCTAAAAATTTTTCGGGCCATTAAATACGACCTAAGGAACCATAGTAACCACCCGTCCATGACCGTTCCTCATTTTTTGCGTTTTTCGGCCAAACAACTAGAATTCCGCGCGATTCCCATATTTTTGTGTGTTATAGCCAACGCCTTCCGAGTGGTCCCGGGACCTCCTGACCCCTATCCCTTAAAATTTTTCCGGACTATCAAGTACGACCTAAGGAACCATAGTATCCTCCCCGCCATGATCGTTCCTCATTTTTTGCATTTTTCGGCCAAACAACCAGAATTTCGCGCGATTCCCATATTTTTGTATGTTATAGCCCACGCCTTCCGAGTGGTTCCGGGACCTCCGGACCCCTATCGCCTAATATTTTTCCGGACTATCAAATAAGACCAAAGAAACTATAGTCACCGCCCTGCCAAGATCTTTCCACATTTTTTGCATGTTACTGAAAAAGACCTAGAATTTCGCCCGATTCCCATATTTTCGTGTGCTATACCCACGTATTCCGAGTGGTCCCAAGAGCCGCGGACCCCGATCGCCTAAAATTTTTCCGGGCAATCAAATTCGACCTAAGGAACCATAGTATCCGCCTCGCCATGATCGTTCCTCATTTTTTGCGTTTTTCGGCCAAACAACTAGAATTCCGCGCGATTCCCATATTTTTGTGTGTTATAGCCCACACCTTCCGAGTGGTCCCGGGACCTCCGGACCCCTATCACCTAAAATTTTTCCGGACTATCAAATACGACCTAAGGAACCATAGTATCCGCCCCGCTATGATCGTTCCTCATTTTTTGCGTTTTTCGGCCAAACAACTAGAATTTCGCGCTATCCCATATTTTTGTGTGTAATAGCCCACGCCTTCCGAGTGGTCCCGGGTCTCCGGACCCCTATCGCCTAAACTTTTTTCGGACTATCAAATACGACCTAAGGAACCATGGTCACCGCCCCGCCATGATCGTTCCTCATTTATTGCGTTTTTCAACCAAAAAACTAGAATTCCGCTCGATTCCCATATTTTTGTGTGTTAATGCCCACGCCTTCCGAGTTGTCCCGGGACCTCCGGACCTCTATCGCCTAATATTTTTCCGGACTATCAAATAAGACGAAAGGAACCATAGTCACCGCCCTGCCAAGATCTGTCCACATTTTTTGCATGTTACTTAAAAAGACCTAGAATTTCGCCCGTTCCCATTTTTTCGTGTGCTATAACCACGCATTCCGAGTGGTCCCAAGAGCCGCGGACGCCGATCGCCTAAAAATTTTCGGGCAATCAAATACGACCTAAGGAACCATAGTATCCACCCCGCCATGATCGTTCCTCATTTTTTGCGTTTTTCGGCCAAATAACTAGAATTCCGCGCGATCCCATATTTTTGTGTGTATAGCCCACGCCTTCCGAGTGGTCCCGGGTCTCCGGACCCCTATCGCCTAAAATTTTTTCGGACTATCAAATATGACCTAAGGTACCATAGTCACCGCCCCACCATGATCGTTCCAAATGCTTTGCATTTTTCGGCCAAAAAACTAGAACTCCGCGCGATTTGCATATTTTAGTATGCTATAGCTTACGCCTTCCGAGTGGTCCCGGGAGCCGTGGACCCCGATCGCCTAAAATTTTTCGGGCCATCGAATACGACCTAAGGAACCATAGTCACCGCCCCGCCATGATCGTTCCTCATTTATTGCATTTTTCAGCCAAAAATCTAGAATTTCGCTCGATTTCCATATTTTGTGTGCTATTGCCCACGCCTTCCGAGTGGGCCGGGCCGCCGGACTCGGATCGCCTAAAAATACTTCGGGCCATCAATTAGGACCTAAGGAACCATAGTCACCGCCTCACCATGATCGTTCCTCATTTTTTGCATTTTTTGGCCAAAAAACTATAATTCCACCCGATTCCCATATTTTTGTGTGCTATCGCCCACGCCTTCCGAGTGGGTCCGTCACCCCGGAGCCGGATCGCCTAAAAATTTTTTGGACTATAAAATACGACCTAAGGAAGCATAGTCACCACCTCGCTATGATCGTTCCTAGTCTTTTGCGTTTTTCAGCCAAAAAACTAGAATTTCGCGCGATTCCCATATTTTTGTGTGTTATAGCCCACGCATTCCGAGTGGTCCTGGGACCGCCTGACCCCTATCGCCTAAAATTTTTCCGGACTATCAAATACGACGTAAGGAACCATAGTATCCGCCCCGCCATGATCGTTCCTCATTTTTTGCGTTTTTCGGCCAAACAACCAGAATTCCGCGCGATTCCCATATTTTTGTGTGTTATAGCCCACGCCTTCCGAGTGGTCCCGGGACCTCCGGACCCCTATCGCCTAATATTTTTCCGGACTATCAAATAAGACCAAAGGAACCATAGTCACCGCCCTGCCAAGATCTTTCCACATTTTTTGCATGTTACTGAAAAAGACCTAGAATTTCGCCCGATTCCCATATTTTCGTGTGCTATACCCACGCATTCCGAGTGGTCCCAAGAGCCGCGGACCCCGATCGCCTAAAATTTTTCCGGGCAATCAAATACGACCTAAGGAACCATAGTATCCGCCCCGCCATGATCGTTCCTTATTTTTTGGGTTTTTCGGCCAAAGAACTAGAATTCCGCGCGATTCCCATATTTTTATGTGTTATAGCCCACACCTTCCGAGTGGTCCCGGGACCTCCGGACCCCTATCGCCTAAAATTTTTCCGGACTATCAAATACGACCTAAGGAACCATAGTATCCGCCCCGCCATGATCGTTCCTCATTTTTTGTGTTTTTCGGCCAAACAACTAGAATTCCGCGCGATCCCATATTTTTATGTGTTATAGCCCACGCCTTCCGAGTGGTCCCGGATCTCCGGACCCCTATCGCCTAAAATTTTTCCGGACTATCAAATAAGACCTAAGGAACCATAGTCACCGCCCAACCATGATCGTTCCTAGTTGTTTTCGTTTTTCGGCCAAAAAACTAGAATTTCGCGCGATTCCCATATTTTCGTGTCCTATAGCCCACGCCTTGCAAGTGAACCCGGGAACTTCGGACCCCTATCGCTTAAAATTTTTTCGGACTATCAAATATGACCTAAGGAACCATAGTCACCGCACAGCCATGATCATTCCTCATTTGTTGCGTTGTTTGGCCAAAAAACTAGAATTCCGCCCGATTACAATATTTTTGTGTGTTATTGCCCACTCTTCCAAGTGGTTCCGGGACCCCCGGACCCCGATCGTCTAAAATTTTTCCGAGTCGTCAAATACGACCTAAGGAACCAGAGTAACCGCCCCGCCATCATTGTTTCTCATTTTTTGCATTTTGCGGCCAAAAAACTAGAATTACGCCCGATTCCCATATTTTCGTGTGCTATACCCACGCCTTCCAAGTGGTCCGGGGAGCCGCGGACCCCGATCGCCTAAAATTTATCCGAACTATCAAATGCGACCTAAGGTACCATAGTCACCGCCCCACCATGATCGTTCCAAATGCTTTACATTTTTCTGCCAAAAAACTAGAACTCCGCGCGATTTGCATATTTTAGTGTGCTATAGCTTACGCCTTCCGAGTGGTCCCGGGAGCCGTGGACCCCGATCCCCTAAAATTTTCCGGGCCATCAAATACGACCTAAGGAACCATAGTCACCGCCCCTCCATGATCGTTCCTCATTTATTGCATTTTTCGGCCAAAAAACTAGAATTTCGCTCGATTACCATATTTTTGTGTGTTATTGCCCACGCCTTCCGAGTGGGCCGGGCCGCCGTACTCGGATCGCCTAAAAAAGTTTTGGGCCATCAATTAGGACTTAAGGAACCATAGTCACCGCCTCGCCATGATCGTTCCTCATTTTTTGCATTTTTTGGCCAAAAAACTAGAATTCCGCCCGATTCCCATATTTTTGTGTGCTATCGCCCACGCCTTCCGAGTGGGTCGGGCCCCCGGAGCCGGATCGCCTAAAAATTTTCCGGACTATCAAATACGACATAAGGAACCATAGTCACCGCCCCACCATGATCGTTCCTAGTCTTTTGCGTATTTCAGCCAAAAAACGAGAATTCCGCGCGATTTCCATATTTTCGTGTGCTTTAGCTCACGCCTTCCAAGGGGTCCCGGGAACCCCGAACCCCGATCGCCTAAAATTTTTACGGGCCATCAAATACGACCTAAGGAACCATAGTAACCACCCCGCCATGACCGTTCCTCATTTGTTGCATTTTTCGGCCAAACAACTAGAATTCCGCGCGATTCCCATATTTTTGTGTGTTATAGCCAACGCCTTCCGAGTGGTCCCAGGACCTCCTGACCCCCATCGCCTAAAAATTTTCCGGACTATCAAATATGACCTAAGGAACCATAGTATCCGCCCCGCCATGATCGTTCCACATTGTTTGCGTTTTTCGGCCAAACAACCAGAATTTCGCGCGATTCCCATATATTTGTGTGTTATAGCCCACGCCTTCCGAGTGGTCCCAGGACCTCCGGACCCCTATCGCCTAATATATTTCCGGACTATCAAATAAGACCAAAGGAACCATAGTCACCGCCCTGCCAAGATCTTTCCACATTTTTTGCATGTTACTGAAAAAGACCTAGAATTTCGCCCGATTCCCATATTTTCGTGTGCTATACCCACTCATTCCGAGTGGTCCCAAGAACCGCGGACCCCGATCGCCTAAAATTTTTTCGGGCAATTAAATACGAACTAAGGAACCATAGTATCCTCCTCGCCATGATCGTTCCTCATTTTTTGCATTTTTCGGCCAAACAACTAGAATTTCGCGCGATCCCATATTTTTGTGTGTTAGAGCCCACGCCTTCCGAGTGGTCCCGGGTCACCGGACCCCTATCGCCTAAAATTTTTTCGGACTATCAAATAAGACCTAAGGAACCATAGTCATCGCACAGCCATGATCGTTCCTAGTTTTTTCCGCTTTTCGGCAAAAAAACTAGAATTCCGCGCGATTCCCTTATTTTCGTGTCCTATAGCCCATGCCTTCCATGTGAACCCGGGAACTCCGGTCCCCTATCGCCTAAAATTTTTCCGAACTATCAAATACGACCTAAGGAACCATAGTCACCGCCCAGCCATGATCATTCCTTATTTGTTGCATTTTTCGGCCAAAAAACTAGAATTCCGCCCGATTACAATATTTTTGTGGGATATTGCCCACCTTCCAAGTGGTTCCGGGACCCCAGGACCCCGATCGCCCAAAATTTTTCCAGGCTGTCAAATACGACCTAAGGAACCATAGTAACCGCCCCGCCATCATCGTTTCTCATTTTTTGCATTTTTCGGCCAAAAAACTAGAATTATGCCCGATTCCCATATTTTCGTGTGCTATACCCACGCCTTCCAAGTGGTCTGGGGAGCCGTGGACCCCGATCGCCTAAAATTTTTCGGGCCATCAAATACGACCTAAGGAACCATAGTCACCGCCCCGCCATGATCGTTCCTCATTTATTGCGTTTTTCGGCCAAAAAACTAGAATTTCACTCGATTTTCATATTTTGTGTGCTATTGCCCACGCCTTCCGAGTGGGCCGGGCCGCCGGACTCGGATCGCCTAAAAATATTTCGGGCCATCAATTAGGACCTAAGGAACCATAGTCACCACCTCGCCATGATCGTTCCTCATTTTTTGCATTATTTGGCCAAAAAACTATAATTCCGCCTGATTCCCATATTTTTGTGTGCTATCGCCCACGCCTTCCGAATGGGTCGGGCACCCCGGAGCTGGATCGCCTAAAAATTTTCCGGACTATAAAATACGACCTAAGGAACCATAGTCACCACCTCGCTATGATCATTCCTAGTCTTTTGCGTTTTTCAGCCAAAAAACTAGAATTTCGCGCGATTCCCATATTTTTGTATGTTATAGCCCACGTATTCCAAGTGGTCCTGGGACCTTCTGTCCCCTATCGCCTAAAATATTTCCGGACTATCAAATACGACCTAAGGAACCATAGTATCTGCCCCGCCAAGATCGTTCCTCATTTTTTGCATTTTTCGGCCAAACAACCAGAATTCCGCGCGATTTCCATATTTTTGTGTGTTATAGCCCATTCCTTCCGAGTGGTCCCGGGACCTCCGGACCCCTATCGCCTAATATTTTTCCGGACTATCAAATAAGACCAAAGGAACCATAGTCACCGCACTGCCAAGATCTTTCCACATTTTTTGCATGTTACTGAAAAAGACCTAGAATTTCGCCCGATTCCCATATTTTCGTGTGCTATACCCACGCATTCCGAGTGGTCCCAAGAGCCGCGGACCCCGATCGCATAAAATTTTTCCGGGCAATCAAATACGACCTAAGGAACCATAGTATCCACCCCACAATGATCATTCCTTATTTTTTGCGTTTTTCGGCCAAAGAACTAGAATTCCGCGCGATTCCCATATTTTTATGTGTTATAGCCCACACCTTCCGAGTGGTCCCGGGACCTCATGACCCCTATCGCCTAAAATTTTTTTGGACTATAAAATACGACCTAAGGAACCATAGTATCCGCCCCGCCATTATCGTTCCTCATTTTTTGCGTTTTTCCGCCAAACAACTAGAATTCCACGCGATCCCATATTTTTATGTGTTATAGCCCACGCCTTTCGAGTGGTCCCGGGTCTCCGGACCCCTATTGCCTAAAATTTTTTCGGACTATCAAATAAGACCTAAGGAACCATAGTCACCGCCCAGCCATGATCGTTCCTAGTTCTTTTCGTTTTTCGGCCAAAAATCTAGAATTCCGCGCGATTCCCATATTTTCGTGTCCTATAGCCCACGCCTTCCAAGTGAACCCGGGAACTTTGGACCCCTATCGCCTAAAAGTTTTCCGGACTATCAAATACGACCTATGGAACCATAGTCACCGCCCAGCCATGATCATTCCTCATTTGTTGCATTTTTCGGCCAAAAAACTAGAATTCCGCCCGATTACAATATTTTTGTGTGTTAATGCCCACCCTTCCAAGTGGTTTCGGGACCCCCGGACCCCGATCGCCTAAAATATTTCCGGGTCAAATACGACCTAAGGAACCATAGTAACCGCCCCGCCATCATCGTTTCTCATTTTTTGCATTTTTCGGCCAAAAAACTAGAATTACGCCCGATTCCCATATTTTCGTGTGCTATACCCACGCGTTCCAAGTGGTCCGGGGAGTCGCGAACCCCGATCGCCTAAAAATTTTCCAGATGATCAAATACGACCTAAGGTACCATAGTCACCGCCCCACCATGATCGTTCCAAATGCTTTGCATTTTTCGGCCATAAAATTAGAACTCCGCGCGGTTTGCATATTTTAGTGTGCTATAGCTTACGCCTTCCGAGTGGTCCCGGGAGCCGAGGACCCCGATCGCCTAAAATTTTCCGTGCCATCAAATACGACCTAAGGAACCATAGTCACCGCCCAGCCATGATCGTTCCTCATTTATTGCGTTTTTCGGCCAAAAAACTAGAATTCCGCTCGATTACTATATATTTGTGTGCTATTGCCCACGCCTTCCGAGTGGGCCGGGCCGCCGGACTCGGATCGCCTAAAAAAATTTAGGACCTAAGGAACCATATTCACCGCCTCGCCATGGTCGTTCCTCATTTTTTGGCCAAAAAACTAGAATTCCGCCTGATTCCCATATTTTTGTGTGCTATCGCCCACGCCTTCCGAGTGGGTCGGGCCCCCCTGAGAGCCGGATAGCCGAAAAAATTTCCGGCCTATCAAATACAACCTAAGGAACCATAGTCACTGCCCCGCCATGATCGTTCCTAGTCTTTTGCATTTTTCAGCCAAAAAACTTGAATTCCGCGCGATTTCCATATTTTCGTGTGCTTTAGCCCACCCCTTCCAAGGGGTCCCGGGAACCCCGAACCCCGATCGCCAAAAAATATTCCGGGCCATCATATACGACCTAAGGAACCATGGTAACCACCCCGCCATGACCGCTCCTCATTTTTTGCATTTTTCGGCCAAACAACTAGAATTCCGCGCGATTCCCATATTTTTGTGTGTTATAGCCCACACCTTCCGAGTGGTCCCGGAACCTCCGGACCCCTATCGCCTAAAATTTTTCCGGACTATCAAATAGGACCTAAGGAACCATAGTATCCGCCCCGCCATGATCGTTCCTCATTTTTTGCATTTTTCGGCCAAACAACTAGAATTCCGCGTGATTCCCATATTTTTGTGTGTTATAGCCCACGCCTTCCGAGTGGTCCCGGGACCTCCGGACCCCTATCGCCTAAAATTTTTCCGGGCAATCAAATATGACCTAAGGAACCATAGTATCCGCCCCGCCATGATCGTTCCTCATTTTTTGCGTTTTTCGGCCAAACAACTAGAATTCCGCGCGATTCCCATATTTTTATGTGTTATAGCCCACACCTTCCGAGTGGTCCCGGGACTCCGGACCCCTATCTCCTAATATCTTTCCGGACTATCAAATAAGACCTCAGGAACCATAGTCACCGCCCTGCCAAGATCGTTCCTCATTTTTTGTGTTTTTCGGCCAAAAAACTAGAATTCCGCGCGATTCCCATATTTTCGTGTCCTATAGGCCACGCCTTCCAAGTGAACCCGGGAACTCTGGACCCCTATCGCCTAAAATTTTTCCGGACTATCAAATACGACCTAAGGAACCATAGTCACCGCCCAGTCATGATCATTCCTCATTTGTTGCGTTTTTCGGCCAAAAAACTAGAATTCCGCCCGATTACAATATTTTTGTGTGTTATGCCCACCCTTCCAAGTGGTTCCGGGACCCCCGGACCCCGATCGCCTAAAATTTTTCCGGGCCGTCAAATACGACCTAAGGAACCATAGTAACCGCCCCTCCATCATTGTTTCTCATTTTTTGTATTTTTCGGCCAAAAAACTAGAAATACGCCCGATTCCCATATTTTCGTGTTCTATACCCACGCCTTCCAAGTGGTCCGTGGAGCCGCGGACCCCGTTCGCCTAAAATTTTTCCGGACTATGAAATACGACCTAAGGTACCATAGTCACCGCCCCACCATGATCGTTCCAAATGCTTTGCATTTTTCGGCCAAAAAACTAGAACTCCGCGCGATTTGCATATTTTAGTGTGCTATAGCTTACGCCTTTCGAGTGGTCCCGGGAGCCGTGGACCCCGATCGCCTAAAATTTTCCGGGCCATCAAATACGACCTAAGGAACCATAGTCACCGCCCCACCATGATCGTTCCACATTTATTGCGTTTTTCTGCCAAAAAACTAGAATTCCCCTCGATTACCATATTTTTGTGTGCTATTGCCCACCCTTCCAAGTGGTTCCGGGACCCCCGGACCCCGATCGCCTAAAATTTTTCCGGGCCATCAAATACGACCTAAGGAACCATAGTAACCGCCTCGCCATCATCATTTCTCATTTTCTGCATTTTTCGGCCAAAAAACTAGAATTACGCCCGATTCCCATATTTACGTGTGCTATACCCACGCCTTCCAAGTGGTCCGGGGAGCCGCGGACCCCGTTCGCCTAAAAATTTTCCGGACTATGAAATACAACCTAAGGTACCATAGTCACCGCCCCACCATGATCGTTCCAAATGCTTTGCATTTTTCGGCCAAAAAACTAGAACTCCGCGCGATTTGCATATTTTAGTGTGCTATAGCTTACGCCTTTCGAGTGGTCCCGGGAGCCATGGACCCCGATCGCCTAAAATTTTCCGGGCCATCAAATACGACCTAAGGAACCATAGTCACCGCCCCGCCATGATCGTTCCTCATTTTTTGCATTTTTTGGCCAAAAAACTTGAATTCCGCCCGATTCCCATATTCTTGTGTGCTATCGCCCACGCCTTCCGAGTGGGTAGGGGCCCCCGGAGCAGGATCGCCTAAAAATTTTCCGGACTATAAAATACGACCTAAGGAACCATAGTCACCGCCCTGCCATGATCGTTCCTAGTCTTTTTCGTTTTTCAGCCAAAAAACTAGAATTTCGCGCGATTTCCATATTTTCGTGTGCTTTAGCCCACGCCTTCCAAGGGGTCCCGGGAACCCCGAACCCCGATCGCCTAAAAATTTTCCGGGCCATCAAATACGACCTAAGGAACCATAGTAACCCCCCCGCCATGATCGTTCCTCATTTTTTGAATTTTTCGGCCAAACAACTAGAATTCCGCGCGATTCCCATATTTTTGTGTGTTATAGCCCACGCCTTCCGAGTGGTCCCGGGACATCCGGACCCCTATCGCCTAATATTTTTCCGGACAAACAAATATGACCTAAGGAACCATAGTATCCGCCCTGCCATGATCGTTCCTCATTTATTGCATTTTTCGGCCAAACAACCAGAATTCCGCGCGATTCCCATATATTTGTGTGTTATAGCCCACGCCTTCCGAGTGGTCCGGGACCTCCAGACCCCGATCGCCTAAAATTTTTCCGTGCAATCAAATACGACCTAAGGAACCATAGTATCCGCCCCGCCATGATCGTTCCTTATTTTTTGCGTTTTTCGGCCAAACAACTAGAATTCCGCGCGATTCCCATATTTTTGTGTGTTATAGCCCACACCTTCCGAGTGGTCCCGGGACCTCCGGTCCCCTATCGCCTAAAATTTTTCCGGACTATCAAATACGACCTAAGGAACCATAGTATCCACCCCTCCATGATCGTTCCTCATTTTTTACGTTTTTCGGCCAAACAACTAGAATTCTGCGCGATCCCATATTTTTGTGTGTTATAGCCCAAGCCTTAGGTCCCGGGTCTCAGGACCCATATCGCCTAAAAATTTTCCGGACTATAAAATAAGACCTAAGGAACCATAGTCACCGCCCAGCCATGATCGTTCCTAGTTTTTTCCGTTTTTCGACCAAAAAACTAGAATTCCGCGCGATTCCCATATTTTCGTGTCATATAGCCCACGCCTTCCAAGTGAACCTGGGAACTCCGGACCCCTATCGCCTAAAATTTTTCAGGACTATCAAATACGACCTAAGGAACCATAGTCACCGCCCAGCCATGATCATTCCTCATTTGTTGCGTTTTTCGGCCAAAAAACTAGAATTCCGCCCGATTACAATATTTTTGTGTCCTATTGCCCACCCTTCCAAGTGGTTCCGGGACCCCCGGACCCCGATCGCCTAAAATTTTTCCGGGCCGTCAAATACGACCTAAGGAACCATAGTAACCGCCCAGCCATGATCGTTCCTAGTTTTTTCCATTTTTCGGCCAAAAAACTAGAATTACGCCCGATTCCCATATTTTCGTGTGCCATAACCATGCCTTCCAAGTGGTCCGGGGAGACGCGGACCCTGATTGACTAAATTTTTTCCGGTCTATCAAATACGACCTAAGGTACCATAGTCACCGCCCCACCATGATCGTTCCAAAGGCTTTGCATTTTTCGGCCAAAAAACTAGAACTCCGCGCGATTTGCATATTTTAGTGTGCTATAGCTTACGCCTTCCGAGTGGTCCCGGGAGCCGTGGACCCCGATCGTCTAAAATTTTCCGGGCCATCAAATACGACCTAAGGAACCATAGTCACCGCCCAGCCATGATCGTTCCTCATTTATTGCGTTTTTCGGCCAAAAAACTAGAATTCCGCTCGATTATCATATTTTTGTGTGCTATTGCCCACGCCTTCCGAGTGGGCCGGGCCGCCGGACTCGGATCGCCTAAAAACATTTCGGGCCATCAATTAGGACCTAAGGAACCATAGTCACCGCCTCACCATGATTGTTCCTTATTTTTTTCATTTTTTGGCCAAAAAACTAGAATTCCGCCCGATTCCCATATTTTTATGTGCTATCGCCCACGCCTTCCGAGTGGGTCGGGCCCCCCGGAGTCGGATCGCCTAAAAATTTTCCGGACTATCAAATACGACCTAAGGAACCATAGTCACCGCCCCGCCATGATCGTTCCTAGTCTTTTGCGTTTTTCAGGCAAAAAACTAGAATTCCGCGCGATTTCCAAATTTTCGTGTGCTTTAGCCCACGCCTTCCAAGGGGTCCCGGGAACCCCGAACCCCGATCGCCTAATATTTTTCCGGACTATCAAATAAGACCAAAGGAACCATAGTCACCGCCCTGCCAAGATCTTTCCACATTTTTTGCATGTTACTGAAAAAGACCTAGAATTTCGCCCGATTCCCATATTTTCGTGTGCTATACCCACGCATTCCGAGTGGTCCCAAGATCCGCGGACCCCAATCGCCTAAAAATTTTCCGGGCAATCAAATACGACCTAAGGATCCATAGTATCTGCCCCGCCATGATCGTTCCTTATTTTTTGCGTTTTTCGGCCAAACAACTAGAATTCCGCGCGATTTCCATATTTTTGTGTATTATAGCCCACACCTTTCGAGTGGTCCCGGGGCCTCCAGACTCCTATCGCCTAAAATTTTTCCGGACTATCAAATATGACCTAAGGAACCATAGTATCCGGCCCGCCATGATCCTTCCTCATTTTTTGCGTTTTTTGGCCAAACAACTAGAATTCCGCGCTATCCCATATTTTTGTGTGTTATAGCCCACGCCTTCCGAGTGGTCCCGGGTCTCCAGTCCCCTATCGCCTAAAATTTTTCCGGACTATCAAATAAGACCTAAGGAACCATAGTCACTGCCCAGCCATGATCGTTCCTAGTTTTTTCCATTTTTCGGCCAAAAAATTAGAATTCCGCGCGATTCCCATATTTTCGTGTGCCATAACCATGCCTTCCAAGTGGTCCGGGGAGCCGCGGACCCCGATCGCCTAAAATTTTTCCGGACTATCAAATACGACCTAAGGTACCATAGTCACCGCCCCACCATGATCGTTCCAAAGGCTTTGCATTTTTTGGCCAAAAAACTAGAACTCCGCGCGATTTGCATATTTTAATGTGCTATAGCTTACGCCTTCCGAGTGGTCCCGGGAGCCGTGGACCCCGATCGTCTAAAATTTTCCGGGCCATCAAATACGACCTAAGGAACCATAGTCACCGCCCAGCCATGATCGTTCCTCATTTATTGCGTTTTTCGGCCAAAAAACTAGAATTCCGCTCGATTACCATATTTTTGTGTGCTATTGCCCATGCCTTCCGAGTGGGCCGGGCCGCCGGACTCGGATCGCCTAAAAACATTTCGGGCCATCAATTAGGACCTAAGGAACCATAGTCACCGCCTCACCATGATCATTCCTTATTTTTTTCATTTTTTGGCCAAAAATTAGAATTCCGCCCGATTCCCATATTTTTGTGTGCTATCGCCCACGCCTCCCGAGTGGGTCGGGCCCCCCGGAGCCGGATCGCCTAAAAATTTTCCGGACTATTTTCGTGTGCTATACCCACGCATTCCGAGTGGTCCCAAGATCCGCGGACCCCGATCGCCTAAAACTTTTCCGGGCAATCAAATACGACCTAAGGAACCATAGTATCCGCCCCGCCATGATCGTTCCTTATTTTTTGCGTTTTTCGGCCAAACAACTAGAATTCCGCGCGATTTCCATATTTTTGTGTATTATAGCCCACACCTTTCGAGTGGTCCCGGGACCTCCAGACCCCTATCGCCTAAAATTTTTCCGGGCCATCAAATACGACCGAAGGAACCATAGTAACCTCCCCGCCATGATCGTTCCTAATTTTTTGCGTTTTTCGGCCAAACAACTAGAATTCCGCACGATTCCCATATTTTTGTGTGTTATAGCCCACGCCTTCCGAGTGGTCCCGGGACCTCCTGACCCCTATCTCCTAAAATTTTCCCGGACTATCAAATACGACCTAAGGAACCATAGTATCCGCCCCACCATGATCGTTCCTCATTTCTTTCGTTTTTCGGCCAAACAACTAGAATTCCGCGTGATTCCCATATTTTTGTGTGTTATAGCCCACGCCTTTCGAGTGGTCCCGGGACCTCCGGACCCCTATCTCCTAATATTTTTCCGGACTATCAAATAAGACCAAAGGAACCATAGTCACCGCCCTGCCAAGATCTTTCCACATTTTTTGCATGTTACTGAAAAAGACCTAGAATTTCGCCCGATTCCCATATTTTCGTGTGCTATACCCACGCATTCCGAGTGGTCCCAAGAGCCGCGGACCCCGATCGCCTAAAATTTTCCGGGCAATCAAATACGACCTAAGGAACCATAGTAGATGCCCCGCCATGATCGTTCCTTATTTTTTGCGTTTTTCGGCCAAACAACTAGAATTCCGCGCGATTCCCATATTTTTGTGTGTTATAGCCCACACCTTCCGAGTGGTCCCGGGACCTCCAGACCCCTATCGCCTAAAATTTTTCCGGACTATCAAATACGACCTAAGGAACCATAGTATCCGCCCTGCCATGATCGTTCCTCATTTTTTGCGTTTTTCGGCCAAACAACTAGAATTCCGCGCCATCCCACATTTTTGTGTGTTATAGCCAATACCTTCCGTGTGGTCCCGGGTCTCCGGACCCCTAGCGCCTAAAATTTTTTTGGACTATCAAATACGACCTAAGGAACCATAGTCACCGCCCCGCCATGATCGTTCCTAGTCTTTTGTGTTTTTCAGCCAAAAAACTAGAATTCCGCGCGATTCTATATTTTCGTGTGCTATCGCCTTCGCCTTCCGAGTGGGTCGGGCCCCCGGGAGCCGGATCGCCTAAAAATTTTCCGGACTATCAAATATGACCTAAGGAACCATAGTCACCGCCCCGCTATGATCGTTCCTAGTCTTTTGCGTTTTTCAGCCAAAAAACTAAAATTCCACGCGATTTCCATATTTTCGTGTGCCTTAGCCCACGCCTTCCAAGGGGTCCCGGGAACCCCGAACCCCGATCGCCTAAAATTTTTCCGGGCCATCAAATACGACATAAGGAACCATAGTAACCACCCCGCCATGATTGTTCCTCAATTTTTGCGTTTTTTGGCCAAACAAATAGAATTCCGCGCGATTCCCATATTTTTGTATGTTATAGCCCACGCCTTCCGAGTGGGTCGGGCCGCCGGACTCGGATCGCTTAAAAAATTTTCGGGCCATCAATTAGGAACTAAGGAACCATAGTCACCGCCCCGCCATGATCGTTCCTCTTTTTTGCATTTTTTGGCCAAAAAACTAGAATTTCGCCCGATTCCCATATTTTTGTGTGTTATATCCCACGCCTTCCAAGTGGTCCCGGGTCTCCAGACCCCTATCGCCTAAAATTTTTACGGACTATCAAATAAGACCTAAGGAACCATAGTCACCGGCCAGCCATGATCGTTCCTAGTTTTTTCCATTTTTTGGCCAAAAAACTAGAATTCCGCGCGATTCCCATATTTTCGTGTGCTATAACCACGCCTTCCAAGTGGTCCGGGGAGCCGCGGACCCCGATCGCCTAAAATTTTTCCGGACTATCAAATACGACCTAAGGTACCATAGTCACCGCCCCACCATGATCGTTCCAAAGGCTTTGACTTTTTCGGCCAAAAAACTAGTACTCCGCGCGATTTGCATATTTTAGTGTGCTATAGCTTACGCCTTCCGAGTGGTCCCGGGAGCCGTGGACCCCGATCGTCTAAAATTTTCCGGGCCATCAAATACGACCTAAGGAACCATAGTCACCGCCCAGCCATGATTGTTCCTCATTTATTGCGTTTTTCGGTCAAAAAACTAGAATTCCGCTCGATTACCATATTTTTGTGTGCTATTGCCCACGCCTTCCGAGTGGGCCGTGCCGCCGGACTCGGATCGCCTAAAAACATTTCGGGCCATCAATTAGGACCTAAGGAACCATAGTCACCACCTCACCATGATCGTTCCTTATTTTTTTCATTTTTTGGCCAAAAAACTAAAATTCCGCCCAATTCCCATATTTTTGTGTGCTATCGCCCACGCCTTCCGAGTGGGTCGGGCCCCCCGGAGCCGGATCGCCTAAAAATGTTCCGGACTATCAAATACGACCTAAGGAACCATAGTCACCGCCCCGCCATGATCGTTCCTAGTCTTTTGCGTTTTTCAGCCAAAAATCTAGAATTCCGCGCGATTTCCAAATTTTCGTGTGCTTTAGCCCACGCCTTCCAAGGGGTCCCGGGAACCCCGAACCCCGATCGCCTAAAAATTTTCCGGGCCATCAAATACGACCTAAGGAACCATAGTAACCTCCCCGCCATGATCGTTCCTTATTTTTTGCGTTTTTCGGCCAAACAACTAGAATTCCGCACGATTCCCATATTTTTGTGTGTTATAGCCCACGCCTTCCGAGTGGTCCCGGGACCTCCTGACCCCTATCGCCTAAAATTTTCCCGGACTATCAAATACGACCTAAGGAACCATAGTATCCGCCCCGCCATGATCATTCCTCATTTCTTTCATTTTTCGGCCAAACAACTAGAATTCCGCGCGATTCCCATATTTTTTTGTGTTATAGCCCACGCCTTTCGAGTGGTCCCGGGACCTCGGACCCTTATCGCATAATATTTTTCCGGACTATCAAATAAGACCAAAGGAACCATAGTCACCGCCCTGCCAAGATCTTTCCACATTTTTTGCATGTTACTGAAAAAGACCTAGAATTTCGCCCGATTCCCATATTTCCGTGTGCTATACCCACGCATTCCGAGTGGTACCAAGAGCCGCGGACCCCGATCGCCTAAAATTTTCCGGGCAATCAAATACGACCTAAGGAACCATAGTATACGCCCCGCCATAATCATTCCTTATTTTTTGCATTTTTCGGCCAAACAACTAGAATTCCGCGCGATTCCCCTATTTTTGTGTGTTATAGCCCACCCCTTCCGACTGGTCCTGGGACCTCCAGACCCCTATCGCCAAAAATTTTTCCGGACTATCAAATACGACCTAAGGAACCATAGTCACCGCCCAGCCATGATCGTTCCTCATTTATTGCGTTTTTCGGCCAAAAAACTAGAATTCCGCTCGATTACCATATTTTTGTGTGCTATTGCCCACGCCTTCCGAGTGGGCCGGGCCGCCGGACTCGGATCGCCTAAAAATTTTTTGGGCCATCAATTAGGACCTAAGGAACCATAGTCACCGCCCCGCCATGATCATTCCTAGTCTTTTGTGTTTTTTAGCCAAAAAACTAGAATTCCGCACGATTCTATATTTTCGTGTGCTATCGCCCACGCCTTCCGAGTGGGTCGGGCCCCTCGGAGCCGGATCGCCTAAAAATTTTCCGGACTATCAAATATGACCTAAGGAACCATAGTCACCGCCCCGCTATGATCGTTCCTAGTCTTTTGCGTTTTTCAGCCAAAAAACTAAAATTCCGCGCGATTTCCATATTTACGTGTGCTTTAGCCCACGCCTTCCAAGGGGTCCCGGGAACCCCGAACCCCGATCACCTAAAATTTTTCCGGGCCATCAAATACAACATAAGGAACCATAGTAACCACCCCGCCATGATCGTTCCTCAATTTTTGCGTTTTTCGGCCAAACAAATAGAATTCCGCGCGATTCCCATATTTTTGTGTGTTATAGCCCACGCCTTCCGAGTGGTCCCGGGACCTCCTGACCCCTATCGCCTAAAATTTTTCCGGACTATCAAATACGACCTAAGGAACCATAGTATCCGCCCCGCCATGATCATTCCTCAATTTTTGCGTTTTTCGGCCAAACAACTAGAATTCCGCGCGATTCCCAGATTTTTGTGTGTTATAGCCCACGCCTTCCGAGTGGTCCCGGGAGCTCCTGACCCCGATCGCCTAAAACTTTTCCGGGCAATCAAATACGACCTAAGGAACCATAGTATCTGCCCCGCCATGATCGTTCCTTATTTTTTGCGTTTTCCAGCCAAACAACTAGAATTCCGCTCGATTCCCATATTTTTGTGTGTTATAGCCCACACCTTCCGAGTGGTCCCGGGACGTCCGGACCCCTATCGCCTAAAATTTTTCCGGACTATCAAATACGACCTAAGGAACCATAGTATCCTCCCCGCCATGATCGTTCCTCATTTTTTGCGTTTTTCGGCCAAACAACTAGAATTCCGCGCGATCCCATATTTTTGTGTGTTATAGCCCACGCCTTCCGAGTGGTCCCGGGTCTCCGGACTCCTATCGCCTAAAATTTTTCCGGACTATCAAATAAGACCTAAGGAACCATAGTCACCGCCCAGCCATGATCGTTCCTTATTTTTTCCATTTTTCGGCCAAAAAACTAGAATTCCGCGCGATTCTCATATTTTCGTGTCCTATAGCCCATGCCTTAGAAGTGAACCCGGGAACTCCGGACCCCTATCGCCTAAAATTTTCCTGGACTATCAAATACGACCTAAGGAACCATAGTCACCGCCCTGCCATGATCGTTCCTAGTCTTTTTCGTTTTTCAGCCAAAAAACTAGAATTTCGCGCGATTTCCATATTTTCGTGTGCTTTAGCCCACGCCTTCCAAGGGTCCCGGGAACCCCGAACCCCGATCGCCTAAAAATTTTCCGGGCCATCAAATACGACCTAAGGAACCATAGTAACCCCCCCGCCATGATCGTTCCTCATTTTTTGAATTTTTCGGCCAAACAACTAGAATTCCGCGCGATTCCCATATTTTTGTGTGTTATAGCCCACGCCTTCCGAGTGGTCCCGGGACATCCGGACCCCTATCGCCTAATATTTTTCCGGACAAACAAATATGACCTAAGGAACCATAGTATCCGCCCTGCCATGATCGTTCCTCATTTATTGCATTTTTCGGCCAAACAACCAGAATTCCGCGCGATTCCCATATATTTGTGTGTTATAGCCCACGCCTTCCGAGTGGTCCGGGACCTCCGGACCCCGATCGCCTAAAATTTTTCCGGGCAATCAAATACGACCTAAGGAACCATAGTATCCGCCCCGCCATGATCGTTCCTTATTTTTTGCGTTTTTCGGCCAAACAACTAGAATTCCGCGCGATTCCCATATTTTTGTGTGTTATAGCCCACACCTTCCGAGTGGTCCCGGGACCTCCGGTCCCCTATCGCCTAAAATTTTTCCGGACTATCAAATACGACCTAAGGAACCATAGTATCCACCCCTCCATGATCGTTCCTCATTTTTTACGTTTTTCGGCCAAACAACTAGAATTCTGCGCGATCCCATATTTTTGTGTGTTATAGCCCAAGCCTTAGGTCCCGGGTCTCAGGACCCATATCGCCTAAAAATTTTCCGGACTATAAAATAAGACCTAAGGAACCATAGTCACCGCCCAGCCATGATCGTTCCTAGTTTTTTCCGTTTTTCGACCAAAAAACTAGAATTCCGCACGATTCCCATATTTTCGTGTCATATAGCCCACGCCTTCCAAGTGAACCTGGGAACTCCGGACCCCTATCGCCTAAAATTTTTCAGGACTATCAAATACGACCTAAGGAACCATAGTCACCGCCCAGCCATGATCATTCCTCATTTGTTGCATTTTTCGGCCAAAAAACTAGAATTCCGCCCGATTACAATATTTTTGTGTCCTATTGCCCACCCTTCCAAGTGGTTCCGGGACCCCCGGACCCCGATCGCCTAAAATTTTTCCGGGCCGTCAAATACGACCTAAGGAACCATAGTAACCGCCCAGCCATGATCGTTCCTAGTTTTTTCCATTTTTCGGCCAAAAAACTAGAATTACGCCCGATTCCCATATTTTCGTGTGCCATAACCATGCCTTCCAAGTGGTCCGGGGAGACGCGGACCCCGATTGACTAAATTTTTTCCGGTCTATCAAATACGACCTAAGGTACCATAGTCACCGCCCCACCATGATCGTTCCAAAGGCTTTGCATTTTTCGGCCAAAAAACTAGAACTCCGCGCGATTTGCATATTTTAGTGTGCTATAGCTTACGCCTTCCGAGTGGTCCCGGGAGCCGTGGACCCCGATCGTCTAAAATTTTCCGGGCCATCAAATACGACCTAAGGAACCATAGTCACCGCCCAGCCATGATCGTTCCTCATTTATTGCGTTTTTCGGCCAAAAAACTAGAATTCCGCTCGATTATCATATTTTTGTGTGCTATTGCCCACGCCTTCCGAGTGGGCCGGGCCGCCGGACTCGGATCGCCTAAAAACATTTCGGGCCATCAATTAGGACCTAAGGAACCATAGTCACCGCCTCACCATGATTGTTCCTTATTTTTTTCATTTTTTGGCCAAAAAACTAGAATTCCGCCCGATTCCCATATTTTTATGTGCTATCGCCCACGCCTTCCGAGTGGGTCGGGCCCCCCGGAGTCGGATCGCCTAAAAATTTTCCGGACTATCAAATACGACCTAAGGAACCATAGTCACCGCCCCGCCATGATCGTTCCTAGTCTTTTGCGTTTTTCAGGCAAAAAACTAGAATTCCGCGCGATTTCCAAATTTTCGTGTGCTTTAGCCCACGCCTTCCAAGGGGTCCCGGGAACCCCGAACCCCGATCGCCTAATATTTTTCCGGACTATCAAATAAGACCAAAGGAACCATAGTCACCGCCCTGCCAAGATCTTTCCACATTTTTTGCATGTTACTGAAAAAGACCTAGAATTTCGCCCGATTCCCATATTTTCGTGTGCTATACCCACGCATTCCGAGTGGTCCCAAGATCCGCGGACCCCAATCGCCTAAAAATTTTCCGGGCAATCAAATACGACCTAAGGATCCATAGTATCTGCCCCGCCATGATCGTTCCTTATTTTTTGCGTTTTTCGGCCAAACAACTAGAATTCCGCGCGATTTCCATATTTTTGTGTATTATAGCCCACACCTTTCGAGTGGTCCCGGGGCCTCCAGACTCCTATCGCCTAAAATTTTTCCGGACTATCAAATATGACCTAAGGAACCATAGTATCCGGCCCGCCATGATCCTTCCTCATTTTTTGCGTTTTTTGGCCAAACAACTAGAATTCCGCGCTATCCCATATTTTTGTGTGTTATAGCCCACGCCTTCCGAGTGGTCCCGGGTCTCCAGTCCCCTATCGCCTAAAATTTTTCCGGACTATCAAATAAGACCTAAGGAACCATAGTCACTGCCCAGCCATGATCGTTCCTAGTTTTTTCCATTTTTCGGCCAAAAAACTAGAATTCCGCGCGATTCCCATATTTTCGTGTGCCATAACCATGCCTTCCAAGTGGTCCGGGGAGCCGCGGACCCCGATCGCCTAAAATTTTTCCGGACTATCAAATACGACCTAAGGTACCATAGTCACCGCCCCACCATGATCGTTCCAAAGGCTTTGCATTTTTTGGCCAAAAAACTAGAACTCCGCGCGATTTGCATATTTTAATGTGCTATAGCTTACGCCTTCCGAGTGGTCCCGGGAGCCGTGGACCCCGATCGTCTAAAATTTTCCGGGCCATCAAATACGACCTAAGGAACCATAGTCACCGCCCAGCCATGATCGTTCCTCATTTATTGCGTTTTTCGGCCAAAAAACTAGAATTCCGCTCGATTACCATATTTTTGTGTGCTATTGCCCATGCCTTCCGAGTGGGCCGGGCCGCCGGACTCGGATCGCCTAAAAACATTTCGGGCCATCAATTAGGACCTAAGGAACCATAGTCACCGCCTCACCATGATCATTCCTTATTTTTTTCATTTTTTGGCCAAAAATTAGAATTCCGCCCGATTCCCATATTTTTGTGTGCTATCGCCCACGCCTCCCGAGTGGGTCGGGCCCCCCGGAGCCGGATCGCCTAAAAATTTTCCGGACTATTTTCGTGTGCTATACCCACGCATTCCGAGTGGTCCCAAGATCCGCGGACCCCGATCGCCTAAAACTTTTCCGGGCAATCAAATACGACCTAAGGAACCATAGTATCCGCCCCGCCATGATCGTTCCTTATTTTTTGCGTTTTTCGGCCAAACAACTAGAATTCCGCGCGATTTCCATATTTTTGTGTATTATAGCCCACACCTTTCGAGTGGTCCCGGGACCTCCAGACCCCTATCGCCTAAAATTTTTCCGGGCCATCAAATACGACCGAAGGAACCATAGTAACCTCCCCGCCATGATCGTTCCTAATTTTTTGCATTTTTCGGCCAAACAACTAGAATTCCGCACGATTCCCATATTTTTGTGTGTTATAGCCCACGCCTTCCGAGTGGTCCCGGGACCTCCTGACCCCTATCTCCTAAAATTTTCCCGGACTATCAAATACGACCTAAGGAACCATAGTATCCGCCCCACCATGATCGTTCCTCATTTCTTTCGTTTTTCGGCCAAACAACTAGAATTCCGCGTGATTCCCATATTTTTGTGTGTTATAGCCCACGCCTTTCGAGTGGTCCCGGGACCTCCGGACCCCTATCTCCTAATATTTTTCCGGACTATCAAATAAGACCAAAGGAACCATAGTCACCGCCCTGCCAAGATCTTTCCACATTTTTTGCATGTTACTGAAAAAGACCTAGAATTTCGCCCGATTCCCATATTTTCGTGTGCTATACCCACGCATTCCGAGTGGTCCCAAGAGCCGCGGACCCCGATCGCCTAAAATTTTCCGGGCAATCAAATACGACCTAAGGAACCATAGTAGATGCCCCGCCATGATCGTTCCTTATTTTTTGCGTTTTTCGGCCAAACAACTAGAATTCCGCGCGATTCCCATATTTTTGTGTGTTATAGCCCACACCTTCCGAGTGGTCCCGGGACCTCCAGACCCCTATCGCCTAAAATTTTTCCGGACTATCAAATACGACCTAAGGAACCATAGTATCCGCCCTGCCATGATCGTTCCTCATTTTTTGCGTTTTTCGGCCAAACAACTAGAATTCCGCGCCATCCCACATTTTTGTGTGTTATAGCCAATACCTTCCGTGTGGTCCCGGGTCTCCGGACCCCTAGCGCCTAAAATTTTTTTGGACTATCAAATACGACCTAAGGAACCATAGTCACCGCCCCGCCATGATCGTTCCTAGTCTTTTGTGTTTTTCAGCCAAAAAACTAGAATTCCGCGCGATTCTATATTTTCGTGTGCTATCGCCTTCGCCTTCCGAGTGGGTCGGGCCCCCGGGAGCCGGATCGCCTAAAAATTTTCCGGACTATCAAATATGACCTAAGGAACCATAGTCACCGCCCCGCTATGATCGTTCCTAGTCTTTTGCGTTTTTCAGCCAAAAAACTAAAATTCCACGCGATTTCCATATTTTCGTGTGCCTTAGCCCACGCCTTCCAAGGGGTCCCGGGAACCCCGAACCCCGATCGCCTAAAATTTTTCCGGGCCATCAAATACGACATAAGGAACCATAGTAACCACCCCGCCATGATTGTTCCTCAATTTTTGCGTTTTTTGGCCAAACAAATAGAATTCCGCGCGATTCCCATATTTTTGTATGTTATAGCCCACGCCTTCCGAGTGGGTCGGGCCGCCGGACTCGGATCGCTTAAAAAATTTTCGGGCCATCAATTAGGAACTAAGGAACCATAGTCACCGCCCCGCCATGATCGTTCCTCTTTTTTGCATTTTTTGGCCAAAAAACTAGAATTTCGCCCGATTCCCATATTTTTGTGTGTTATATCCCACGCCTTCCAAGTGGTCCCGGGTCTCCAGACCCCTATCGCCTAAAATTTTTACGGACTATCAAATAAGACCTAAGGAACCATAGTCACCGGCCAGCCATGATCGTTCCTAGTTTTTTCCATTTTTTGGCCAAAAAACTAGAATTCCGCGCGATTCCCATATTTTCGTGTGCTATAACCACGCCTTCCAAGTGGTCCGGGGAGCCGCGGACCCCGATCGCCTAAAATTTTTCCGGACTATCAAATACGACCTAAGGTACCATAGTCACCGCCCCACCATGATCGTTCCAAAGGCTTTGACTTTTTCGGCCAAAAAACTAGTACTCCGCGCGATTTGCATATTTTAGTGTGCTATAGCTTACGCCTTCCGAGTGGTCCCGGGAGCCGTGGACCCCGATCGTCTAAAATTTTCCGGGCCATCAAATACGACCTAAGGAACCATAGTCACCGCCCAGCCATGATCGTTCCTCATTTATTGCGTTTTTCGGCCAAAAAACTAGAATTCCGCTCGATTACCATATTTTTGTGTGCTATTGCCCATGCCTTCCGAGTGGGCCGGGCCGCCGGACTCGGATCGCCTAAAAACATTTCGGGCCATCAATTAGGACCTAAGGAACCATAGTCACCGCCTCACCATGATCATTCCTTATTTTTTTCATTTTTTGGCCAAAAATTAGAATTCCGCCCGATTCCCATATTTTTGTGTGCTATCGCCCACGCCTCCCGAGTGGGTCGGGCCCCCCGGAGCCGGATCGCCTAAAAATTTTCCGGACTATTTTCGTGTGCTATACCCACGCATTCCGAGTGGTCCCAAGATCCGCGGACCCCGATCGCCTAAAACTTTTCCGGGCAATCAAATACGACCTAAGGAACCATAGTATCCGCCCCGCCATGATCGTTCCTTATTTTTTGCGTTTTTCGGCCAAACAACTAGAATTCCGCGCGATTTCCATATTTTTGTGTATTATAGCCCACACCTTTCGAGTGGTCCCGGGACCTCCAGACCCCTATCGCCTAAAATTTTTCCGGGCCATCAAATACGACCGAAGGAACCATAGTAACCTCCCCGCCATGATCGTTCCTAATTTTTTGCATTTTTCGGCCAAACAACTAGAATTCCGCACGATTCCCATATTTTTGTGTGTTATAGCCCACGCCTTCCGAGTGGTCCCGGGACCTCCTGACCCCTATCTCCTAAAATTTTCCCGGACTATCAAATACGACCTAAGGAACCATAGTATCCGCCCCACCATGATCGTTCCTCATTTCTTTCGTTTTTCGGCCAAACAACTAGAATTCCGCGTGATTCCCATATTTTTGTGTGTTATAGCCCACGCCTTTCGAGTGGTCCCGGGACCTCCGGACCCCTATCTCCTAATATTTTTCCGGACTATCAAATAAGACCAAAGGAACCATAGTCACCGCCCTGCCAAGATCTTTCCACATTTTTTGCATGTTACTGAAAAGACCTAGAATTTCGCCCGATTCCCATATTTTCGTGTGCTATACCCACGCATTCCGAGTGGTACCAAGAGCCGCGGACCCCGATCGCCTAAAATTTTCCGGGCAATCAAATACGACCTAAGGAACCATAGTAGATGCCCCGCCATGATCGTTCCTTATTTTTTGCGTTTTTCGGCCAAACAACTAGAATTCCGCGCGATTCCCATATTTTTGTGTGTTATAGCCCACACCTTCCGAGTGGTCCCGGGACCTCCAGACCCCTATCGCCTAAAATTTTTCCGGACTATCAAATACGACCTAAGGAACCATAGTATCCGCCCTGCCATGATCGTTCCTCATTTTTTGCGTTTTTCGGCCAAACAACTAGAATTCCGCGCCATCCCACATTTTTGTGTGTTATAGCCAATACCTTCCGTGTGGTCCCGGGTCTCCGGACCCCTAGCGCCTAAAATTTTTTTGGACTATCAAATACGACCTAAGGAACCATAGTCACCGCCCCGCCATGATCGTTCCTAGTCTTTTGTGTTTTTCAGCCAAAAAACTAGAATTCCGCGCGATTCTATATTTTCGTGTGCTATCGCCTTCGCCTTCCGAGTGGGTCGGGCCCCCGGGAGCCGGATCGCCTAAAAATTTTCCGGACTATCAAATATGACCTAAGGAACCATAGTCACCGCCCCGCTATGATCGTTCCTAGTCTTTTGCGTTTTTCAGCCAAAAAACTAAAATTCCACGCGATTTCCATATTTTCGTGTGCCTTAGCCCACGCCTTCCAAGGGGTCCCGGGAACCCCGAACCCCGATCGCCTAAAATTTTTCCGGGCCATCAAATACGACATAAGGAACCATAGTAACCACCCCGCCATGATTGTTCCTCAATTTTTGCGTTTTTTGGCCAAACAAATAGAATTCCGCGCGATTCCCATATTTTTGTATGTTATAGCCCACGCCTTCCGAGTGGGTCGGGCCGCCGGACTCGGATCGCTTAAAAAATTTTCGGGCCATCAATTAGGAACTAAGGAACCATAGTCACCGCCCCGCCATGATCGTTCCTCTTTTTTGCATTTTTTGGCCAAAAAACTAGAATTTCGCCCGATTCCCATATTTTTGTGTGTTATATCCCACGCCTTCCAAGTGGTCCCGGGTCTCCAGACCCCTATCGCCTAAAATTTTTACGGACTATCAAATAAGACCTAAGGAACCATAGTCACCGGCCAGCCATGATCGTTCCTAGTTTTTTCCATTTTTTGGCCAAAAAACTAGAATTCCGCGCGATTCCCATATTTTCGTGTGCTATAACCACGCCTTCCAAGTGGTCCGGGGAGCCGCGGACCCCGATCGCCTAAAATTTTTCCGGACTATCAAATACGACCTAAGGTACCATAGTCACCGCCCCACCATGATCGTTCCAAAGGCTTTGACTTTTTCGGCCAAAAAACTAGTACTCCGCGCGATTTGCATATTTTAGTGTGCTATAGCTTACGCCTTCCGAGTGGTCCCGGGAGCCGTGGACCCCGATCGTCTAAAATTTTCCGGGCCATCAAATACGACCTAAGGAACCATAGTCACCGCCCAGCCATGATTGTTCCTCATTTATTGCGTTTTTCGGTCAAAAAACTAGAATTCCGCTCGATTACCATATTTTTGTGTGCTATTGCCCACGCCTTCCGAGTGGGCCGTGCCGCCGGACTCGGATCGCCTAAAAACATTTCGGGCCATCAATTAGGACCTAAGGAACCATAGTCACCACCTCACCATGATCGTTCCTTATTTTTTTCATTTTTTGGCCAAAAAACTAGAATTCCGCCCAATTCCCATATTTTTGTGTGCTATCGCCCACGCCTTCCGAGTGGGTCGGGCCCCCCGGAGCCGGATCGCCTAAAAATGTTCCGGACTATCAAATACGACCTAAGGAACCATAGTCACCGCCCCGCCATGATCGTTCCTAGTCTTTTGCGTTTTTCAGCCAAAAATCTAGAATTCCGCGCGATTTCCAAATTTTCGTGTGCTTTAGCCCACGCCTTCCAAGGGGTCCCGGGAACCCCGAACCCCGATCGCCTAAAAATTTTCCGGGCCATCAAATACGACCTAAGGAACCATAGTAACCTCCCCGCCATGATCGTTCCTCAGTTTTTGCGTTTTTCGGCCAAACAACTAGAATTCCGCACGATTCCCATATTTTTGTGTGTTATAGCCCACGCCTTCCGAGTGGTCCCGGGACCTCCTGACCCCTATCGCCTAAAATTTTCCCGGACTATCAAATACGACCTAAGGAACCATAGTATCCGCCCCGCCATGATCATTCCTCATTTCTTTCATTTTTCGGCCAAACAACTAGAATTCCGCGCGATTCCCATATTTTTGTGTGTTATAGCCCACGCCTTTCGAGTGGTCCCGGGACCTCGGACCCTTATCGCCTAATATTTTTCCGGACTATCAAATAAGACCAAAGGAACCATAGTCACCGCCCTGCCAAGATCTTTCCACATTTTTTGCATGTTACTGAAAAAGACCTAGAATTTCGCCCGATTCCCATATTTCCGTGTGCTATACCCACGCATTCCGAGTGGTACCAAGAGCCGCGGACCCCGATCGCCTAAAATTTTCCGGGCAATCAAATACGACCTAAGGAACCATAGTATACGCCCCGCCATAATCATTCCTTATTTTTTGCATTTTTCGGCCAAACAACTAGAACTCCGCGCGATTTGCATATTTTAGTGTGCTATAGCTTACGCCTTCCGAGTGGTCCCGGGAGCCGTGGACCCCGATCGCCTAAAATTTTCCGGGCCATCAAATACGACCTAAGGAACCATAGTCACCGCCCAGCCATGATCGTTCCTCATTTATTGCGTTTTTCGGCCAAAAAACTAGAATTCCGCTCGATTACCATATTTTTGTGTGCTATTGCCCACGCCTTCCGAGTGGGCCGGGCCGCCGGACTCGGATCGCCTAAAAATTTTTTGGGCCATCAATTAGGACCTAAGGAACCATAGTCACCGCCCCGCCATGATCATTCCTAGTCTTTTGTGTTTTTTAGCCAAAAAACTAGAATTCCGCACGATTCTATATTTTCGTGTGCTATCGCCCACGCCTTCCGAGTGGGTCGGGCCCCTCGGAGCCGGATCGCCTAAAAATTTTCCGGACTATCAAATATGACCTAAGGAACCATAGTCACCGCCCCGCTATGATCGTTCCTAGTCTTTTGCGTTTTTCAGCCAAAAAACTAAAATTCCGCGCGATTTCCATATTTACGTGTGCTTTAGCCCACGCCTTCCAAGGGGTCCCGGGAACCCCGAACCCCGATCACCTAAAAATTTTCCGGGCCATCAAATACAACATAAGGAACCATAGTAACCACCCCGCCATGATCGTTCCTCAATTTTTGCGTTTTTCGGCCAAACAAATAGAATTCCGCGCGATTCCCATATTTTTGTGTGTTATAGCCCACGCCTTCCGAGTGGTCCCGGGACCTCCTGACCCCTATCGCCTAAAATTTTTCCGGACTATCAAATACGACCTAAGGAACCATAGTATCCGCCCCGCCATGATCATTCCTCAATTTTTGCGTTTTTCGGCCAAACAACTAGAATTCCGCGCGATTCCCAGATTTTTGTGTGTTATAGCCCACGCCTTCCGAGTGGTCCCGGGAGCTCCTGACCCCGATCGCCTAAAACTTTTCCGGGCAATCAAATACGACCTAAGGAACCATAGTATCTGCCCCGCCATGATCGTTCCTTATTTTTTGCGTTTTCCAGCCAAACAACTAGAATTCCGCTCGATTCCCATATTTTTGTGTGTTATAGCCCACACCTTCCGAGTGGTCCCGGGACGTCCGGACCCCTATCGCCTAAAATTTTTCCGGACTATCAAATACGACCTAAGGAACCATAGTATCCTCCCCGCCATGATCGTTCCTCATTTTTTGCGTTTTTCGGCCAAACAACTAGAATTCCGCGCGATCCCATATTTTTGTGTGTTATAGCCCACGCCTTCCGAGTGGTCCCGGGTCTCCGGACTCCTATCGCCTAAAATTTTTCCGGACTATCAAATAAGACCTAAGGAACCATAGTCACCGCCCAGCCATGATCGTTCCTTATTTTTTCCATTTTTCGGCCAAAAAACTAGAATTCCGCGCGATTCTCATATTTTCGTGTCCTATAGCCCATGCCTTAGAAGTGAACCCGGGAACTCCGGACCCCTATCGCCTAAAATTTTCCTGGACTATCAAATACGACCTAAGGAACCATAGTCACCGCCCAGCCATGATCATTCCTCATTTGTTGCGTTTTTCGGCCAAAAACTAGAATTCCGCCCGATTACAATTTTTTTGTGTACTATTGCCCACCCTTCCAAGTGGTTCCGGGACCACCGGACCCCGATCGCCTAAAATTTTTCCGGGCCGTCAAATACGACCTAAGGAACCATAGTAACCACCCCGCCATCATCGTTTCTCATTTTTTGCATTTTTCAGCCAAAAAACTAGAATTACGGCCGATTCCCATATTTTTGTGTGTTATAGCCCACGCCTTCCGAGTGGTCCCGGGACCTCCTGACCCCTATCGCCTAAAATTTTTCCGGACTATCAAATACGACCTAAGGAACCATAGTATCCGCCCCACCATGATCATTCCAAATGCTTTGCATTTTTCGGACAAAAAACTAGAACTCCGCGCGATTTGCATATTTTAGTGTGCTATAGCTTACGCCTTCCGAGTGGTCCCGGGAGCCGTGGACCCCGATCGCCTAAAATTCTCCGGGCCATCAAATACGACCTAAGGAACCATAGTCACTGCCCATCCATGATCGTTCCTCATTTATTGCGTTTTTCGTCCAAAAAACTAGAATTCCGCTCGATTACCATATTTTTGTGTGCTATTGCCCAAGCCTTCCGAGTGGGCCGGGCCGCCGGACTCGGATCGCCTAAAAAATTTTCGGGCCATCAATTAGGACCTAAGGAACCATAGTCACCGCCTCGCCATGATCGTTCCTCATTTTTGCATTTTTTGGCCAAAAAACTAGAATTCCGCCCGATTCCCATATTTTTGTGTGTTATCGCCCACGCCTTCCGAGTGGGTCAGGCCCCCGGAGCCGGATCGCCTAAAAATTTTCCGGACTATCAAATACGACCTAAGGAACCATAGTCACCGCCCCGCCATGATCGTTCCTATCTTTTGCGTTTTTCAGCCAAAAAACTAGAATTTCGCGCGATTTCCATATTTTCGTGTGCTTTAGCCCACGCCTTCCAAGGGGTCCCGGGAACCCCGAACCCCGAACCCCGAACCCCGATCGCCTAAAAATTTTCCGGGCCATCAAATAAGACATAAGGAACCATAGTAACCACCCCGCCATGATCGTTCCTCAATTTATGCGTTTTTCGGCCAAACAACTAGAATTCCGCGCGATTCCCATATTTTTGTGTGTTATAGCCCACGCCTTCCGAGTGGTCCCGGGACCTTCGGACCCCTATCGCCTAATATTTTTCCGGACTATCAAATAAGACCAAAGGATCCATAGTCAGCGCCCTTCCAAGATCTTTCCAAATATTTTGCATGTTACTGAAAAAGACCTAGAATTTCGCCCGATTCCCATATTTTCGTGTGCTTTAGCCCACGCCTTCCAAGGGGTCCCGGGAACCCTGAACCCCGATCGCCTAAAATTTTTCCGGGCAATCAAATACGACCTAAGGAACCATAGTATCGGCCCCGCTATGATCGCTCCTTATTTTTTGCATTTTTCGGCCAAACAACTAGAATTCCGCGCGATTCCCATATTTTTGTGTGTTATAGCCCACACCTTCCGAGTGGTCCCGGGACCTCCGGACCCCTATCGCCTAAAATTTTTCCGGACTATCAAATACGACCTAAGGAACCATAGTATCCGCCCCGCCATGATCGTTCCTCATTTTTTGCATTTTTCGGCCAAACAACTAGAATTCCGCGCGATCCCATATTTTTGTGTGTTATAGCCCACGCCTTCCGAGTGGTCCCGGGTCTCCGGACCCCTATCGCCTAAAATTTTTCCGGACTATCAAATAATACCTAAGGAACCATAGTCACCGCCCAGCCATGATCGTTCCTTATTTTTTGCGTTTTTCGGCCAAAAAACTAGAATTCCGCGCGATTCCCATATTTTCGTGTCCTATAGCCCACGCCTTCCAAGTGAACCCGGGAACTCCGGACCCCTATCGCCTAAAATTTTTCCGAACTATCAAATACGACCTAAGGAACCATAGTCACCGCCCAGCCATGATCATTCCTCATTTGTTGCGTTTTTCGGCCAAAAAACTAGAACTCCGCCCAATTACAATATTTTTGTGTGCTATAGCCCACGCCTTCCGAGTGGGCCGTTCCCCCCGCACTCGGATCACCTAAAAACTTTTTGGGCCATCAAATAAGACCTAAGGAACCATAGTCACCTTCCCGCCATGATCGTTTCTCATTTTTTGCATTTTTCGGCCAAACAACTAGAATTTCGCCCGATTCCCATATTTTCGTGTGCTATACCCACGCCTTACAAGTGGTCCTGGGTCTCCGGACCCCTATCGCCTAAAATTTTTCTGGACGATCAAATACGAACTAAGGAACCATAGTCACCGCCCCTCCATGATCGTTCCTAGTCTTTTGCGTTTTTCAGCCAAAAAACTAGAATTCCGCGCGATTTCCATATTTTCGTGTGCTTTAGCCCATGCCTTCCAAGGGGTCCCGGGAAACCCGAACCCCGAACACCTAAAAATTTTCCGGGCCATCAAACACGACCTAAGGAACCATAGTAACCACCCCGCCATGATCGTTCCTCATTTTTTGCGTTTTTCGGCCCAAACACTAGAATTCCGCTCGATTACCATATTTTTGTGTGTTATAGCCCACGCCTTCCGAGTGGTCCCGGGTCTCCGGACCCCTATTGCCTAAAATTTTTCCGGACTATCAAATAAGACCTAAGGAACCATAGTCACTGCCCAGCCATGATCGTTCCTAGTTTTTTCCATTTTTCGGCCAAAAAACTAGAATTCCGCGCGATTCCCAAATTTTCATGTCCTATAGCCCACGCCTTCCAAGTGAACCCGGGAACTCCGGACCCTTATCGCCTAAAATTTCTCCAGACTATCAAATACGACCTAAGGAACCATAGTCACCGCCCACCCATGATCATTCCTCATTTGTTGCGTTTTTTTGCCAAAAAACTAGAATTCCGCTCGATTACCATATTTTTGTGTGCTATTGCCCACGCCTTCCGAGTGGGCCAGGCCGCCGGACTCGGATCGCCTAAAAAATTTTCGGGCCATCAATTATGACCAAAGGAACCATAGTCACCGTCTCGCCATGATCGTTCCTCATGTTTTGCATTTTTTGCATTTTTGGCCAAAAAACTAGAATTCCGCTCGATTACCATATTTTTGTGTGCTATTGCCCACGCCTTCCGAGTGGGCCGGGCCGCCGGACTTGGATCGCCTAAAAATTTTTCGGGCCATCAATTAGGACCTAAGGAACCATAGTCACTGCCTCGCCATGATCGTTTCTCATTTTTTGCATTTTTTGGCCAAAAACTAGAATTCCGCCCGATTCCCATATTTTTGTGTGCTATCGCCCACGCCTTCCGAGTGGGTCGGGCCCCCGGAGCCGGATCGCCTAAAAATTTTCCGGACAATCAAATACGACCTAAGGAACCATAGTCACAGCCCCGCCATGATCGTTCCTAGTCTTTTGCGTTTTTCAGCCAAAAAACTAGAATTCTGCGCGATTTTCATATTTTCGTGTGCTTTAGCCCACGCCTTCCAAGGGGTCCCGGGAACCCTGAACCCCGATCGCCTAAAATTTTTCCGGGCAATCAAATACGACCTAAGGAACCATAGTATCGGCCCCGCTATGATTGCTCCTTATTTTTTGCGTTTTTCGGCCAAACAACTAGAATTCCGCGCGATTCCCATATTTTTGTGTGTTATAGCCCACACCTTCCGAGTGGTCCCGGGACCTCCGGACCCCTATCGCCTAAAATTTTTCTGGACTATCAAATACGACCTAAGGAACATGAACATCAAAACCATACTGAGAAGATTGGTAATTAAATTCTGCATTGCAGGGTTAACTTTAGTGTTCCTTTTCCTATGAGGTGAAAGGTTGACAGGTAGGAGGCTAGCAGTTTGCTTAAATATACCATGGATGATGTGATTAATCTACATCTTTTGCTCTCTTCTCGCACAAATTTAATTTTAGGTGGACTTTAGACAAGCTTAGGATGTGGATGGATTGTGAGCAATAAGACTTCACAGAGTTAAAGTGTTTGGTGCTTTTGTGAAGTCCCTTGGATAAAGAACTTGAGACAAAGAATCCGTTGGAATGAAGACTACCAATGTCATTTGGGAAGAACTGTCCCATGGGTTCCGTGGGCTAAAGCACACGAAAATATGTAAATCGCGCAGAATTCTAGTATTTTGGCTGAAAAACGCAAAAGACTAGGAACGATCATGGCGGGGCGGTGACTATGGTTCCTTAGGTCGTATTTTATAGTTCGGAAAATTTTTAGGCGATCCGGATCCGAGGGGCCTGACCCACTCGGAAGGCGTGGGCGATAGCACACAAAAATATGGGAATCGGGTGGAATTCTAGTTTTTTGGCCAAAAATGCAAAAAATGAAGAACGATCATGGCGAGGCGGTGACTATGGTTCCTTAGGTCCTAATTGATGGCCCGAAAATTTTTTAGGTGCCCACTCGGAAGGGTGGGCAATAGCACACAAAAATATGGTAATCTAGCGGAATTCTAGTTTTTGGCCGAAAAACGCAATAAATGAGGAACGATCATGGCGGGGCGGTGACTATGGTTCCTTAGGTCGTATTTGATGGCCCGGAAAATTTTAGGCGATCGGGGTCCACGGCTCCCGGGACCACTTGGAAGGCGTAAGCTATAGCACAAGAAAATATGCAAATCGCGCGGAGTTCTAGTTTTTTGGCCGAAAAATGCAAAGCATTAGGAAGGATCATGATGGGGCGGTGACTATGGTACCTTAGGTCGTACTTGATAGTCTGGAAAAATTTTAGGCGATCGGGGTTCGCGGCTCCCCAGAACACTTGGAAGGCGTGGGCTATAACACACAAAAATATGGGAATCACACGGAATTCTAGTTGTTTGGCCGAAAAATACAAAAAATGAGGAACGATCATGGCGGGGCGGATACTATGGTTCCTTAGGTCGCATTTGATAGTCCGGAAAAATTTTAGACGATAGGGGTCAGGAGGTCCCGGGACCACTCGGAAGGCGGGGGCTATAACACACAAAAATATGGGAATCGCGCGGAATTCTAGTTGTTTGGTCGAAAAATGCAAAAAATGAGGAACGATCATGGCGGGGTGGTTACTATGGTTCCTTAGGTCGTATTTGATGGCCCGGAAAATTTTTAGGCGATCGGGGTTCGGGGTTCCTGGGACCCCTTGGAAGGCGTGGGCTAAAGCACACGAAAATATGGAAATCGCGCGAAATTCTAGTTTTTTGGCTTAAAAACGCAAAAGACTAGGAACATTCATGGCGGGGCGGTGACTATGGTTCCTTAGGTCGTATTTGATAGTCCGGAAAATTTTTAGGCGATCCGGCTCCGGGGACCCGACCCACTCGGAAGGCGTGGGCGATAGCACACAAAAATATGGAAATCGGGCGGAATTCTAGTTTTTTGGCCAAAAAATGCAAAAAATGAGGAACGATCATGGCGAGGTGGTGACTATGGTTCCTTAGGTCCTAATTGATGGCCCGAAAATTTTTTAGGCGATCCGAGTCCGGCGGCCCGGCCCACTCGGAAGGCGTGGGCAATAGCACACAAAAATATGGTAATCGAGCGGAATTCTAGTTTTTTGGCCGAAAAACGCAATAAATGAGGAACGATCATGGCGGGGCGGTGACTATGGTTCCTTAGGTCGTATTTGATGGCCCGGAAAATTTTAGGCGATCGGGGTCCACGGCTCCCGGGACCACTCGGAAGGCGTAAGCTATAGCACACGAAAATATGCAAATCGCGCGGAGTTCTAGTTTTTTGGCCGAAAAATGCAAAGCATTTGGAACGATCATGGTGGGGCGGTGACTATGGTACCTTAGGTCGTATTTGATAGTCCGGAAAAATTTTAGGCGATCGGGGTCCGCGGCTCCCCGGACCACTTGGAAGGCGTGGGTATAGCACACGAAAATATGGGAATCGGGCGTAATTCTAGTTTTTTGGCCGAAAAATGCAAAAAATGAGAAACGATGATGGCGGGGCGGTTACTATGGTTCCTTAGGTCGTATTTGACGGCCCGGAAAAATTTTAGGCGATCGGGGTCCGGGGGTCCCGGAACCACTTGGAAGGGTGGGCAATAGCACACAAAAATATTGTAATCGGGCGGAATTCTAGTTTTTTGGCCGAAAAACGCAACAAATGAGGAATGATCATGGCTGGGCGGTGACTATGGTTCCTTAGGTCGTATTTGATAGTCCGGAAAAATTTTAGGCGATAGGGGTCCGGAGTTCCCGGGTTCCCTTGGAAGGCTTGGGCTATAACACACAAAAATATGGGAATCGCGCGGAATTCTAGTTGTTTGGCTGAAAAACGCAAAAGACTAGGAACGATCATGGTGGGGAGGTGACTATGGTTCCTAAGGTCGTATTTGATAATCCAGAATATTTTTAGGCGACCCGGCTCTGGGGGACCCGACCCACTCGGAAGGCGTGGGCGATAGCACACAAAAATATTGGAATCAGGCGTAATTCTAGTTTTTTGGCCAAAAAATGCAAAAAATGAGGAACGATCATGGCGAGGCGGTGACTATGGTTCCTTAAGTCCTAATTTATGGCACAAAAACGTTATAGGCGATCCGATTCTGGCGGCCCAGCCCACTCGGAAGGCGTGGGCAATAGCACACAAAAATATGGTAATCGAGCGGAATTCTATTTTTTGGCTGAAAAACACAATAAATGAGGAGCGATCATGGCAGGGCGGTGACTATGGTTCCTTAGGTCGTATTTGATGGCCCGGAAAATTTTAGGCGATCGGGGTCCACGGCACCCGGGACCACTCGGAAGGCGTAAGCTATAGCACACGAAAATATGCAAATCGCGCGGAGTTCTAGTTTTTTGGCCGAAAAATGCAAAGCATTTGGAACGATCATGGTGGGGCGGTGAATATAGTACCTTAGGTCGTATTTGATAGTCCGGAAAAATTTTAGGCGATCGGGGTTCGCGGCTCCTCGGAACACTTGGAAGGCGTGGGTATAGCACACGAAAATATGGGAAGCGGGCGTAATTCTAGTTTTTTGGCCGAAAAATGCAAAAAATGAGAAACGATGATGGCGGGGAGGTTACTATTGTTCCTTAGGTCGTATTTGACGGCCCGGAAAAATTTTAGGCGATCGGGGTCCGGGGGTCCCTGAACCACTTGGAAGGGCGGGCAATAGCACACAAAAATATTGTAATCGGGCAGAATTCTAGTTTTTTGGCCGAAAACCGCAACAAATGAGGAATGATCATGGCTGGGCGGTGACTATGGTTCCTTTGGTCTTATTTGATGGCCCGGAAAATTTTAGGCGATCGGGGTCCACGGCTCCCGGGACCACTCGGAAGGCGTAAGCTATAGCACACTAAAATATGCAAATCGCGCGGAGTTCTAGTTTTTTGGCCGAAAAATGCAAAGCATTTGGAACGATCATGGTGGGGCGGTGACTATGGTACCTTAGGTCGTATTTGATAGTCCGGAAAAATTTTAGGCGATCGGGGTCCGCGGCTCCCCGGACCACTTGGAAGGCGTGGGTATAGCACACGAAAATATGGGAATCGGGCGTAATTCTAGTTTTTTGGCCGAAAAATGCAAAAAATGAGAAACGATGATGGCGGGGCGGTTACTATGGTTCCTTAGGTCGTATTTGACGGCCCGGAAAAATTTTAGGCGATCGGGGTCCGGGGGTCCCGGAACCACTTGGAAGGGTGGGCAATAGCACACAAAAATATTGTAATCGGGCGGAATTCTAGTTTTTTGGCCGAAAAACGCAACAAATGAGGAATGATCATGGCTGGGCGGTGACTATGGTTCCTTTGGTCTTATTTGATAGTCCGGAAAAATATTAGGCGATAGGGGTCCGGAGGTCCCGGGACCACTCGGAAGGCGTGGGCTATAACACACAAAAATATGGGAATCGCGCGGAATTCTAGTTGTTTGGCCGAAAAACGGAAAATATGAGGAACGATCATGGCGGGGCGGACACTATGGTTCCTTAGGTCGTATTTGATAGTCCGGAAAAATTTTAGGCGATAGGGGTTAGGAGGTCCCGGGACCACTCGGAAGGCGTGGGCTATAACACACAAAAATATGGGAATCGCGCGGAATTCTAGTTGTTTGGCCGAAAAACGCAAAAAATTAGGAACGATCATGGCGGGGTGGTTACTATGGTTTCTTAGGTCATATTGGATGGCCCAGAAAATTTTTAGGCGATCGAGGTTCCCGGGACCCCTTGGAAGGCGTGGGCTAAAGCACACGAAAATATGGAAATCGCGCGGAATTCTAGTTTTTTGGCTGAAAAACGCAAAAGACTAGGAACGATCATGGCAGGGTGGTGACTATGGTTCCTTAGGTCGTATTTGATAGTCCGGAAAATTTTTAGGCGATCCAGCTCCGGGGGCCCGACCCACTCGGAAGGCGTGGGCGATAGCACACAAAAATATGGGAATCGGGCGGAATTCTAGTTTTTTGGCCAAAAAATGCAAAATATGAGGAACGATCATGGCAGGGCGGTGACTATGGTTCCTTAGGTCGTATTTGATGGCCCGGAAAATTTTAGGCGATCGGGGTCCACGGCTCCCAGGACCACTCGGAAGGCCTAAGCTATAGCACATGAAAATATGCAAAGCGCGCAGAGTTCTAGTTTTTTGGCCGAAAAATGCATAGAAATTGGAACGATCATGGTGGGGCGGTGACTATGGTACCTTAGGTCGTATTTGATAGTCCAAAAAATTTTTAGGCGATCGGGGTCCGCGGCTCCCCGGACAACTTGGAAGGCGTGGGTATAGCACATGAAAATATGGGTATCGGGCGTAATTCTAGTTTTTTGGCCGAAAAATGCAAAAAATGAGAAACGATGATGGCGAGGTGGTTACTATGGTTCCTTACGTCATATTTGACGGCCCGGAAAAATTTTAGGCGATCGGGGTCCGGGGGTCCCGGAACCACTTGGAAGGGTGGGCAATAGCACACAAAAATATTGTAATCGGGCGAAATTCTAGTTTTTTGGCCGAAAAACGCAACAAATGAGGAATGATCATGGCTGGGCGGTGACTATAGTTCCTTTGGTCTTATTTGAGATTCCGGAAAAATATTAGGCGATAGGGGTCCGGAGGTACCGGGACCAATCGGAAGGCGTGGGCTATATAACACACACAAATATGGGAACCGCGCGGAACTCTAGTTGTTTGGCCGAAAAACACAAAAAATGAGGAACGATCATGGCGGGGCGGATACTATGGTTCCTTAGGTCGTATTTGATAGTCCGGAAAAATTTTAGGCGATAGGGGTCAGGAGGTCCCGGGACCACTCGGAAGGCGTGGGCTATATCACACAAAAATATGGCAATCGCGCGGAATTCTAGATGTTTGGCCGAGAAACGCAAAAAATGAGGAACGATCATGGCGGGGCGGATACTATGGTTCCTTAGGTCGTATTTGATAGTCCGGAAAAAATTTAGGCGATAGGGGTCAGGAGGTCCCGGGACCCCTTGGAAGGCGTGGGCTAAAGCACACAAAAATATGGAAATCGCGCAGAATTCTAGTTTTTTGGCTGAAAAATGCAAAAGACTAGGAACGATCATGGCGGGGCGGTGACTATGGTTCCTTAGGTCGTATTTGATGGTCCAGAAAAGTTTTAGGCGATCCGGCTCCGGGGGGCCCGACCCACTCGGAAGGCGTGGGCGAGAGCACACAAAAATATGGGAATCGGGCGGAATTCTAGTTTTTTGGCCAAAAAATGCAAAAAATGAGAAATGATCATGGCGAGGTGGTGACTATGGTTCCTTAGGTCCTAGTTGATGGCCCGAAAATATTTTAGGCGATCCGAGTCCGGCGGCCCGGCCCACTCGGAAGGCGTGGGCAATAGCACACAAAAATATGGTAATCGAGCGGAATTCTAGTTTTTTGGCCGAAAAATGCAATAAATGAGGAACGATCATGGCGGGGCAGTGACTATGGTTCCTTAGGTCGTATTTGATGGCCCGGAAAATTTTAGGCGATCGGGGTCCACGGCTCCCGGGACCACTCGGAAGGCGTAAGCTATAGCACACGAAAATATGCAAATCGCGCGGAGTTCTAGTTTTTTGGCCGAAAAATGCAAAGCATTTGGAACGATCATGGTGGGGCGGTGACTATGGTACCTTAGGTCGTATTTGATAGTCCGGAAAAATTTTAGGCGATCGGGGTCCGCGGCTCCCCGGACCACTTGGAAGGCGTGGGTATAGCACACGAAAATATGGGAATCGGGCGTAATTCTAGTTTTTTGGCCGAAAAATGCAAAAAATGAGAAACGATGATGGCGGGGCGGTTACTATGGTTCCTTAGGTCGTATTTGACGGCCCGGAAAAATTTTAGGCGATCGGGGTCCGGGGGTCCCGGAACCACTTGGAAGGGTGGGCAATAGCACACAAAAATATTGTAATCGGGCGGAATTCTAGTTTTTTGGCCGAAAAACGCAACAAATGAGGAATGATCATGGCTGGGCGGTGACTATGGTTCCTTTGGACTTATTTGATAGTCCGGAAAAATATTAGGCGATAGGGTTCCGAAGATCCCGGGACCACTCGGAAGCCGTGGGCTATATAACACACAAAAATATGGGAATCGCGCGGAATTCTAGTTGTTTGGCCGAAAAACGCAAAAAATGAGGAACGATCATTGCGAGGCGGATACTATGGTTCCTTAGGTCGTATTTGATTGTCCGGAAAAATTTTAGGCGATAGGGGTCAGGAGGTCCCGGGACCACTCGGAAGGCGTGGGCTATAACACACAAAAATATGGGAATCGCGCGGAATTCTAGTTGTTTGGCCGAAAAACGCAAAAAATGAGGAACGATCATGGCGGGGCAGATACTATGGTTCCTTAGGTCGTATTTGATAGTCCGGAAAAATTTTAGGCGATAGGGGTCAGGAGGTCGCGGGACCACTCGGGAGGCGTGGGCTATAACACACAAAAATATGGGAATCGCGCGGAATTCTAGTTGTTTGGCCGAAAAACGCAAAAAATGAGGAACGATCATGGAGGGGTGGTTACTATGGTTCCTTAGGTCATATTTGATGGCCCGGAAAATTTTTAGGCGATCGGGGTTCGGGGTTCCCGGGACCCCTTGGAAGGTGTGGGCTAAAGCACACGAAAATATGGAAATCGCGCGGAATTCTAGTTTTTTGGCTGAAAAACGCAAAAGACTAGGAACGATCAAGGCGGGGCAGTGACTATGGTTCCTTAGGTCGTATTTGATAGTCCGGAAAATTTTTAGGCGATCCGGCTCCGGGGGCCCGACCCACTCGGAAGGCGTGGGCGATAGCGCACAAAAATATGGGAATCGGGCGGAATTCTAGTTTTTTGGCCAAAAAATGCAAAACAATGAGGAACGATCATGGCGAGGCGTTGACTATGGTTCCTTAGGTCCTAATTGATGGCCCGAAAACTTTTTAGGCGATACGAGTCAGGCGGCCAGGCCCACTCGGAAGGCGTGGGCAATAGCACACAAAAATATGGTAATCGAGCGGAATTCTAGTTTTTTTGCCGAAAAACGCAATAAATGAGGAACAATCATGGTGGGGCGGTGACTATGGTTCCTTAGGTCGTATTTGATGGCCCGAAAAATTTTAGGCTATCGGGGTCTACGGCTCCCAGGACCACTCGGAAGGCGTAAGCTATAGCACACGAAAATATGCAAATCGCGCGGAGTTCTAGTTTTTTGGCCGAAAAATGCATAGCATTTGGAACGATCATGGTGGGATGGTGACTATGGTACCTTAGGTCGTATTTGATAGTCCGGAAAAATTTTAGGCGATCGGGGTCCGCGGCTCCCCGGACCACTTGGAAGGCGTGGGTATAGCACATGAAAATATGGGTATCGGGCGTAATTCTAGTTTTTTGGCGAAAAATGCAAAAAATGAGAAACGATGATGGCGAGGTGGTTACTATGGTTCCTTACGTCATATTTGACGGCCCGGAAAAATTTTAGGCGATCGGGGTCCGGGGGTCCCGGAACCACTTGGAAGGGTGGGCAATAGCACACAAAAATATTGTAATCGGGCGGAATTCTTGTTTTTTGGCCGAAAAACGCAACAAATGAGGAATGATCATGGCTGGGCGGTGACTATGGTTCCTTTGGACTTATTTGATAGTCCGGAAAAATATTAGGCGATAGGGTTCCGAAGATCCCGAGACCACTCGGAAGCCGTGGGCTATATAACACACAAAAATATGGGAATCGCGCGGAATTCTAGTTGTTTGGCCGAAAAACGCAAAAAATGAGGAACGATCATTGCGAGGCGGATACTATGGTTCCTTAGGTCGTATTTGATAGTCCGGAAAAATTTTAGGCGATAGGGGTCAGGAGGTCCCGGGACCACTCGGAAGGCGTGGGCTATAACACACAAAAATATGGGAATCGCGCGGAATTCTAGTTGTTTGGCCGAAAAACGCAAAACATGAGGAACGATCATGGCGGGGCGGATACTATGGTTCCTTAGGTCGTATTTGATAGTCCGGAAAAAATTTAGGCGATAGGGGTCAGGAGGTCCCCGGGACCACTCGGAAGGCGTGGGCTATAACACACAAAAATATGGGAATCGCGCGGAATTCTAGTTGTTTGGCCGAAAAACGCAGATAATGAGGAACGTTCATGGCGGGGTGGTTACTATGGTTCCTTAGGTCGTATTTGATGCCCCGAAAATTTTTTAGGCGATCGGGGTTCGGAGTTCCCGGGACCCTTGGAAGGCGTGGGCTAAAGCACACTAAAATATGGAAATCGCGCGGAATTCTAGTTTTTTGGCTGAAAAACGCAAAAGACTAGGAACGATCATGGCGGGGCGGTGACTATGGTTCCTTAGGTCGTATTTGATAGTTTGGAAAATTTTTAGGTGATCCGGCTCCGGGGGCCCGACCCACTCGGAAGGCGTGGGCGATAGCACACATAAATATGGGAATCGGGCGGAATTCTAGTTTTTTGGCCAAAAAATGCAAAACATGAGGAACGATCATGGCGAGGCGGTGACTATGGTTCCTTAGGTCCTAATTGATGGCCCGAAAAGTTTTTATGCGATCCGAGTCCGGCGGCCCGGCCCACTCGGAAGGCGTGGGCAATAGCACACAAAAATATAGGAATCGTGCGGAATTCTAGTTTTTTGGCCTATAAATGTAAAAAATGAGGAACGATCTTGGCGGGGAGGTGACTATGGTTCCTTAGGTCTTATTTGATGGCCCGAAAAAAATTTAGGTGATCCGAGCTCGGGAGGCCCAGCCCACTCGGAAGGCGTGGGCTGTAGCACACGAAAATATGGGAATCGGGCGGAATTCTAGTTTTATGGCCGAAAAATGCAAAATATGAGGAACGATCAGGGCGGGGCGATGACTATGGTTTCTTAGGTCATATTTGATGGCCTTGAAAATTTTTAGGCGATCGTGGTCTGGGGCTCCTAGGACCACTTTGAAGGCCTAAGCTATAGCACACGAAAATATGGGAATCGGGCGGAATTCTAATTCTTTGGCCGAAAAATGCAAAAATTGAGGAACGATCATGGCGGGGCGGTGACTATGGTTCCTTAGGTCGTATTTAATGGCCCGAAAAATTTTTAGACGTTCCGAGTCAAGGGGGACCGCCCCACTCGGAAGGTGTGAGCTATAGCACACGAAAATATGGGAATCGGGCGGAATTGTAGTTTTTTCGTTGAAAAACGCAAATAACTATGAAAATTCATGGCCGAACGGTGACTATGGTTCCTTAGGTCGTATTTGATGGTCTGGAAAAATTTTAGGCGATCGGGGTCCGGGGGTCCCTACCCATTGGGAAGACGTGGGCAATTATAGCACAGGAAAATATGGGAATCGGACGGAATTCTAGTTTTTTAGCCGAAAAATGCAAACAATGAGGAACGATCATGGCGGGGAGGTGACTATGGTCCTTAGGTCTTATTTGATGGCCCGAATAAAATTTAGATGATCCGAGTCCGGGGGGCCTGGCCCACTCGGAAGGCGTGGGCTATAGCACACGAAAATATGGGAATCGGGCGGAATTCTAGTTTTTTTGCCGGAAATCGCAATAAATGAGGAACGATCATGGCGGGGCAGTTACTATGGTTCCTTAGGTCGTATTTGATGGCCCGGAAAAATTTTAGGCGATCGATGTCCGGGGATCCCGGGACCACTTGGAAAGCGTTGTCTATAGCACACAAAAATAAAGGAACCGGGCGGATTTCTAGTTTTTTGGCCGAAAAATGCGAAAAATTAGGAAAGATCATGGCGAGGTGGTGACTATGGTTCCTAAGGTCCTATTTTATGGCCCGAAAAAACTTTAGGCGATTCGAGTACGGGGGCTCGGCCCACTCGAAGGCGTGGGCAATAGCACACAATAATATGGTAATCGGGCGGAATTCTAGTGTTTTGGCCGAAAAACGCAAAAAATGAAGAACGATCATGGCGGGGCGGTGACTATGGTTCCTTAGGTCCTATTTGATGGCTGGAAAATTTTTAGGTGATCGGGGTCCGGGGTTCCCGGGACCACTCGGAAGGCGTGGGCTATAGCAAATGAAGATATGGAATCGCGCGGAATTCTAGGTGTTTTGCCAAAAAAACAAAAACCTAGGAACGATCATGGCGGGGCGGTGACTTTGGTTCCTTAGGTCGTATTTGATGGTCCGGAAAAACTTTAGGCAATAGGGGTCCGGCGGTTTCGGGAACACTCGGAAGGCGTGGACTATAACACACGAAAATATGAGAATCGCGCGGAATTCTAGTTGTTTGGCCGAAAAATGCAAAAAATGAAGAAGGATCATGGAGGGGCGGTTACTATGGTTCCTTAGGTCGTATTTGATAGCCTGGAAAAAAATTTAGGCGATCGGGGTCCGGGGGTCCCGGGACCACTTGGAAGGCGTGGGCTATAGCACACAAAAATATTGGAATCGAGCGGAATTCTAATTTTTTGGTCGAAAAATGCAAAACATGAGGAAAAATCATGGCGAGGCGGTGACTATGGATCCTTTGGTCCTATTTGATGGTCCAAAAAAATTTAGGCGATCCGAGTCCGGGGGGCCCGGCCCACTCGGAAGGCGAGGGCAATAGAACACTAACATATGCTAATCCGACGGAATTCTAGTGTTTTCGTCGAAAAATGCAAAACATGAGGAACGATCATGGCGGGGCAGTGACTATGGTTCCTTAGGTTGTATTTGATGGCCCGAAATATTTTTAGGTGATCCGAGTCCGCGGGGCCGGCCCACTCGGAAGGCGTGGGATATAACACACAAAAATATGGGAATCGGGCGGAATTCTAGTTTTTTGGCCGAAAAATGCAAAAAAATAGAACGATCATGGTGGGGCCGTGACTATAGTTCCTTAGGTCGTATTTTATGGCCCGGAAAATTTTTAGGCTATCGGGGTCCGGGGGTATGGGACCACTCGGAAGGCATGGGCTATAGCACACGAAAATATAGGAATCGGGGGGAATTCTAGTTTTTTCGCCGAAAAATGCAAAAAATGAGGAACGATTATTGCGGGGCGGTGACTATGGTTCATTAGGTCGTATTTGATGGTACGGAAAAATTTTAGGAGATCGGGGTTCAAGGGTCCCGGGACCACTTGGAAGGCGTGGGTTATTGCAAACGAAAATAAGGGAATCGGGCAGAATTCTAGTTTTTTCGCCGTAAAATGCATGAAATGAGGACCGATCATGGCGGGGCGGTGACTATGGTTCCTTAGGTCGTATTTGATGGCCCAAAAAATTTGAGGCAATTAGGGTCCGGGAGTCCCGGGTCCACTTGGAAGGCATGGGCTATAACACAAGAAAATATGGGAATCGGGCGGAATTCTAATTTTTTGGCCATAAAATGCAAAAAATGAGGAAAGGTCATAGAGGGGATGTGACTTTGGTTCCTTAGCTCGTATTTGACGGCCCGGAAAAATTTTAGGCGATCCGGCTCCGGGGGGCCCTACACATTGGGAAGGCGTGGGCTATTATAGCACATGAAAATATGGGAATCGTGCGGAATTCTAGTTTTTTGGCCGAAAAATGTAAAAAATGAGGAACGATCTTGGCGGGGAGGTGACTATGGTTCCTTAGGTCTTATTTGATGGCCCGAAAAAATTTAGGTGATCCGAGTTCGGGAGGCCCGGCCCACTCGGAAGGCGTAGGCTGTAGCACACGAAAATATGGGAATCGGGCGGAATTCTAGTTTTTTGGCCGAAAAACGCAAAATATGAGGAACGATCAGGGAGGGGCGATGACTATGGTTTCTTAGGTCATATTTGATGGCCTTGAAAATTTGTAGGCGATCGTGGTCTGGGGGTCCTGGGACCACTTTGAAGGCCTAAGCTATAGCACACGAAAATATGGGAATCGGGCGGAATTCTAATTTTTTGGTCGAGAAATGCAAAAATTGAGGAACGATCATGGCGGGGCGGTGACTATGGTTCCTTAGGTCATATTTAATGGCCCGAAAAATTTTTAGACGTTCCGAGTCGGGGGGACCGGCCCACTCGGAAGGTGTGAGCTATAGCACACGAAAATATGGGAATCGGGCGGAATTCTAGTTTTTATGCTGAAAAACGCAAACAACTAGGAAAATTCATGGAGGAACGGTGACTATGGTTCCTTAGGTCATATTTGATGGTCCGGAAAAATTTTAGGCGATCGAGGTCCGGGGGTCCCTACCCATTGGGAAGGCGTGGGCAATTATAGCACAGGAAAATATGGGAATCGGACGGAATTCTTGTTTTTTAGCCGAAAAATGCAAACAATGAGGAACGATCATGGCGGGGAGGTGACTATGGTCCTTAGGTCTTATTTGATGGCCCGAATAAAATTTAGATGATCCGAGTCCGGGGGCCTGGCCCACTCGGAAGGCGTGGGCTATAGCACACGAAAATATGGGAATCGGGCGGAATTCTAGTGTTTTTGCCGGAAATCGCAATAAATGAGGAACGATAGAGGCAGGGCAGTTACTATGGTTCCTTACGTCGTATTTGATGGCCCAGAAAAATTTTAGGCGATCGGTGTCCGGGGATCCCGGGACCACTTGGAAAGCATTGTCTATAGCACACAAAAATATGGGAACCGGGCGGAGTTCTAGTTTTTTGGCCAAAAAATGCGAAACATTAGGAAAGATCATGGCAAGGTGGTGACTATGGTTCCTAAGGTCCTATTTTCTGGCCCGAAAAAACTTTAGGCGATCCGAGTACGGGGGGCTCGGCCCACTCGAAGGCGTGGGCAATAGCACACAATAATATGGTAATCGGGCGAAATTCTAGTGTTTTGGCCGAAAAACGCAAAAAATGAAGAACGATCATGGCGGGGCGGTGACTATGGTTCCTTAGGTCGTATTTGATGGCTGGAAAATTTTTAGGCGATCGGAATCCGGGGTTCCCGGGACCACTCGGAAGGCGTGGGCTATAGCAAATGAAGATATGGAATCGAGCGGAATTCTAGTTTTTTTGCCGAAAAATGCAATAAATGAGGAACGATCATGGCGGGGCGGTGACTATGGTTCCTTAGGTCGTATTTGATGGTCCGGAAAAACTTTAGGCAATAGGGGTCCGGCGGTTTCGGGAACACTCGGAAGGCGTGGACTATAACACACGAAAATATGAGAATCGCGCGGAATTCTAGTTGTTTGGCCGAAAAATGCAAAAAATGAGGAAGGATCATGGAGGGGCGGTTACTATGGTTCCTTAGGTCGTATTTGATAGCCTGGAAAAAAATTTAGGCGGTCGGGGTCCGGGGGTCCCGGGACCACTTGGAAGGCGTGGGCTATAGCACACAAAAATATTGGAATCGAGCGGAATTCTAATTTTTTGGTCGAAAAATGCAAAACATGAGGAAAAATCATGGCGAGGCGGTGACTATGGATCCTTTGGTCCTATTTGATGGTCCAAAAAAATTTAGGCGATCCGAGTCCAGGGGGCCCGGCCCACTCGGAAGGCGAGGGCAATAGAACACTAACATATGGTAATGCGACGGAATTCTAGTGTTTTCGTCGAAAAATGCAAAACATGAGGAACGATCATGGCGGGGCAGTGACTATGGTTCCTTAGGTTGTATTTGATGGCCGGAAATATTTTTAGGTGATCCGAGTCCGCGGGGCCGGCCCACTCGGAAGGCGTGGGATATAACACACAAAAATATGGGAATCGGGCGGAATTCTAGTTTTTTGGCCGAAAAATGCAAAAAAATAGAACGATCATGGTGGGGCCGTGACTATGGTTCCTTAGGTCGTATTTTATGGCCCGGAAAATTTTTAGGCTATCGGGGTCCGGGGGTATGGGACCACTCGGAAGGCATGGGCTATAGCACACGAAAATATGGGAATCGCGCGGAATTCTAGTTTTTTGGCTGAAAAACGCAAAAAATGAGGAACGATCATGGCAGGGCGGTGACTATGGTTCCTTAAATCGTATTTGATGGCCCGGAAAAATAATAGGCGATCGGGGTCCAGGGTTCCCGGGACCACTTGGAAGGCGTGGGCTATAACATACGAAAATATGGGAATCGGGCGGAATTCTAGTTTTTTCGCCGAAAAATGCAAAAAATGAGGAACGATCATTGCGGGGCGGTGACTATGGTTCCTTAGGTCGTATTTGATGGTACAGAAAAATTTTAGGAGATCGGGGTTCAAGGGTCCCGGGACCACTTGGAAGGCGTGGGTTATTGCAAACGAAAATTAGGGAATCGGGCAGAATTCTAGTTTTTTCGCCGTAAAATGCATGAAATGAGGACCGATCATGGCGGGGCGGTAACTATGGTTCCTTAGGTCGTATTTGATGGCCCAAAAAATTTTAGGCGATTGGGGTCCGGGAGTCCCGGGTCCACTTTGAAGGCATGGGCTATAACACACGAAAATATGGGAATCGGGCGGAATTCTAGTTTTTTGGCCATAAAATGCAAAAAATGAGGAAAGGTCATGGAGGGGATGTGACTTTCGTTCCTTAGCTCGTATTTGATGGCCCGGAAAAATTTTAGGCGATCCGGCTCCGGGGGCCCCTACACATTGGGAAGGCGTGGGCTATTATAGCACATGAAAATATGGGAATCGTGCAGATTTCTAGTTTTTTGGCCGAAAAATGTAAACAATGAGGAACGATCTTGGCGGGGAGGTGACTATGGTTCCTTAGGTCTTATTTGATGGCCTGGAAAAAATTTAGGTCATCCGAGTTCGGGAGGCTCGGCCCACTCTAAAGGCGTGGGCTGTAGCACACGAAAATATGGGAATTGGGGGGAATTCTAGTTTTTTGGCCGAAAAACGCAAAATATGAGGAACGATCAGGGCGGGGCGATGACTATGGTTTCTTAGGTCATATTTGATGGCCTTGAAAATTTTTAGGCAATCGTGGTCTGGGGTCCTGGGACCACTTTGAAGGCCTAAGCTATAGCACACGAAAATATGGGAATCACGCGGAATTCTAGTTTTTTTGCCGAAAAACGCAAAAAATGAGGAACGATCATGGCAGGGCGGTGACTATGGTTCCTTAAATCGTATTTGATGGCCCGTGAAAATAATAGGCGATCGGGGTCCAGGGTTCCCGGGACCACTTGGAAGGCGTGGGCTATAACATACTAAAATATGGGAATCGGGCGGAATTCTAGTTTTTTCGCCGAAAAATGCAAAAACTGAGGAACGATCATTGCGGGGCGGTGACTATGGTTCCTTAGGTCGTATTTGATGGTACAGAAAAAATTTAGGAGATCGGGGTTCAAGGATCCCGGGACCACTTGGAAGGCGTGGGTTATAGCACACGAAAATAAGGGAATCAGGCAGAATTCTAGTTTTTTCGCCGTAAAATGCATGAAATGAGAACCGATCATGGCAGGGCGGTGACTATGGTTCCTTAGGTCGTATTTGATGGCCCAAAAACTTTTAGGCGATCGGGGTCCGAGAGTCCCAGGTCCACTTGGAAGGCATGGGCTATAACACACGAAAATATGGGAATCGGGCGAAATTCTAGTTTTTTGGCCATAAAATGCAAAAAATGAGGAAAGGTCATGGAGGGGAAGTGACTTTTGTTCCTTAGCTCGTATTTGATGGCCCGGAATAATTTTAGGCGATCCGGCTCCGGGGGGGCCTACACATTGGGAAGGCGTGGGCTATTATAGCACATGAAAATATGGGAATCGTGCGGAATTCTAGTTTTTTGGTCAAAAAATGTAAAAAATGAGGAACGATCTTGGCGGGGAGGTGATTATGGTTCCTTAGGTCTTATTTTATGGCCCGAAAAAAATTTGGGTGATCCAAGTTCGGGAGGCTCGGCCCACTCGGAAGGCGTGGGCTGTAGCACACGAAAATATGGGAATCGGGCAGAATTCTAATTTTTTGGCCGAAAAATGCAAAAATTGAGGAACGATCATGGCGGGGCGGTGACTATGGTTCCTTAGGTCATATTTAATGGCCCGAAAAATTTTTAGACGTTCCGAGTCAGGGGGGACCGGCCCACTCGGAAGGTGTGAGCTATAGCACACAAAAATATGGGAATCGGGCGTAATTCTAATTTTTTCGCTGAAAAACGCAAACAACTAGGAAAATTCATGGCGGAACGGTGACTATGGTTCCTTAGGTCGTATTTGATGGTCCGGAAAAATTTTAGGCGATCGGGGTCCGGGGGTCCCTACGCATTGGGAAGGCGTGGGCAATTATAGCACAGGAAAATAGGGGAATCGGACGGAATTCTAGTTTTTTAGCCGATAAATACAAACAATGAGGAACGATCATGGCGGAGAGGTGACTATGGTCCTTAGGTCTTATTTGATGGCCCGAATAAAATTTAGATGATCCGAGTCCGGGGGGCCTGGCCCACTCGGAAGGCGTGGGCTATAGCACACGAAAATATGGGAATCGGGCGGAATTCTAGTTGTTTGGCCGAAAAATCCAAAAAATGAGGAAGTATCATGGAGGGGCGGTTACTATGGTTCCTTAGGTCGTATTTGATAGCCTGGGAAAAAATTTAGGCGATCGGGGTCCGGGGGTCCCGGGACAACTTGGAAGGCGTGGGCTATAGCACACAAAAATATTGGAATCGAGCGGAATTCTAGTTTTTTGGCCGACAAATGCAAAACATGAGGAACAATCATGGCGAGGCGGTGACTATGGTTCCTTTGGTCCTATTTGATGGTCCGAAAAAATTAGGCGATCCGAGTCCGGGGGCCCGACCCACTCGGAAGGCGAGGGCAATAGAACACAAACATATGGTAATCCGACGGAATTCTAGTTTTTTCGTCGAAAAATGCAAAAAATAAGGAACGATCATGGAGGGGCAGTGACTATGGTTCCTAAGGTTCTATTTGATGGCCCGAAATTTTTTTAGGTGATCCGAGTCCGCGGGGCCGGCCCACTCGGAAGGCGTGGGATATAACACACGAAAATATGGGAATCGGGCGGAATTCTAGGTTTTTGGCCGAAAAATGCAAAAAACTAAGAACGATCATGGTGGGGCCGTGACTATGGTTCCTTAGGTCGTATTTTATGTCTCGGAAAAATTTTAAGCTATCGGGGTGGGGGGGGTCTGGGACCACTCGGAAGGCATGGGCTATTAGCACACGAAAATATGGAAATCACGCGAAATTCTAGTTTTTTGGCCGAAAAACGCAAAAAATGAGGAACGATCATGGCAGGGCGGTGACTATCCTTCCTTAAATCGTATTTGATGGCCCTGAAAAATAATAGGCGATCGGGGTCCAGGGTTCCCGGGACCACTTGGATGGCGTGGGCAATAACACACGAAAATATGGGAATCGGGGGGAATTCTAGTTTTTTCGCCGAAAAATGCAAAAAATGAGGAACGATCATTGCGGGGCGGTGATTATGGTTCCTTAGGTCGTATTTGATGGTACGGAAAATTTTTAGGAGATCTGGGTTCAAGGGTCCCGGGACCACTTGGAAGGCGTGGGTTATAGCACACGAAAATAAGGGAATCGGGCAGAATTCTAGTTTTTTCACCGTAAAATGCATGAAATGAGGACCGATCATGGTGGGGCGGTGACTATGGTTCCTTAGGTCGTATTTTATGGCCCGAAAAATTTTAGGCGATCAGGGTCCGGGAGTCCCGGGTCCACTTGGAAGGCATGGGCTATAACACAAGAAAATATGGGAATCGGGCGGAATTCTAATTTTTTGGCCATAAAATGCAAAAAATAAGGAAAGGTCATGGAGGGGATGTGACTTTGGTTCCTTAGCTCGTATTTGACGGCCCGAAAAAATTTTAGGCGATCCGGCTCCGGGGGGCCCTACACATTGGGAAGGCGTGGGCTATTATAGCACATGAAAATATGGGAATCGTGCAGAATTCTAGTTTTTTGGCCGAAAAATGTAAAAAATGAGGAACGATCTTGGCAGGGAGGTGACAATGGTTCCTTAGGTCTTATTTGATGGCCCGAAAAAAATTTAGGTGATCCGAGTTCGGGAGGCCCGGCCCACTCGGAAGGCGTGGGCTGTAGCACACGAAAATATGGGAATCGGGCGGAATTCTAGTTTTTTGGCCGAAAAACGCAAAATATGAGGAACGATCAGGGCGGGGCGATGACTATGGTTTCTTAGGTCATATTTGATGGCCTTGAAAAATTTTAGGCGATCGTGGTCTGGGGGTCCTGGGACCACTTTGAAGGCCTAAGCTATAGCACACGAAAATATGGGAATCGAGCGGAATTCTAATTTTTTGGCCGAAAAATGCAAAAGTAGAGGAACGATCATGGCGGGGGCGATGACTATGGTTCCTTAGGTCGTATTTAATGGCCCGAAAATTTTTTAGACGTTCCGAGTCATTGGGACCGGCCCACTCGGAAGGTGTGAGCTATAGCACACGAAAATATGGGAATCGGGCGGAATTCTAGTTTTTTCGCTGAAAAATGCAAACAACTAGGAAAATTCATGGCGTAACGGTGACTATGGTTCCTTAGGTCGTATTGGATGGTCCGGAAAAATTTTAGGCTATCGGGGTCCGGGAGTCCCTACCCATTGGGAAGGCGTGGGCAATTATAGCACATGAAAATATGGGAATCGGACGGAACTCTAGTTTTTTAGCCAAAAAATACAAACAATGAGGAACGATCATGGCGGAGAGGTGACTATGGTCCTTAGGTCTTATTTGATGGCCCGAATAAAATTTAGATGATCCGAGTCCGGGGGGCCTGGCCCACTCGGAAGGCGTGGGATATAGCACACGAAAATATGGGAATCGGGCGGAATTCTAGTTTTTTTGCCGGAAATCGTAATAAATGAGGAACGATCATGGCAGGGCACTTACTATGGTTCCTTAGGTCGTATTTGATGGCTCGGAAAAATTTTAGGCGATCGGTGTCCGGGATCCCGGGACCACTTGGAAAGCGTTGTCTATAGCACACAAAAATATGGGAACCGGGCGGATTTCTAGTTTTTTGGCCGAAAAATGCGAAAAATTAAGAAAGATCATGGCGAGGTGGTGACTATGGTTCATAAGGTCCTATTTTATGGCCCGAAAAAACTTTAGGCGATCCGAGTACGGGGGGCTCGGCCCACTCGAAGGCGTGGGCAATAGCACACAATAATATGGTAATCGGGCGGAATTCTAGTATTTTTGCCGAAAAACGCAAAAAATGAAGAACGATCATGGCGGGGCGGTGACTATGGTTCCTTAGGTCGTATTTCATGGCTGGAAAAGTTTTAGGCGATCGGGGTCCGGGGTTCCTGGGAGCACTCGGAAGGCGTGGGCTGTAGCTAATGAAGATATGGAATCGCGCGGAATTCTAGGTTTTTTGCCAAAAATCACAAAAACCTAGGAACGATCATGGTGGGGCGGTGACTATGGTTCCTTAGGTCGTATTTGATGGTCAGGAAAAACTTTAGGCAATAGGGGTCCGGCGGTTCAGGGACCACTCGGAAGGCGTGGGCTATAGCAAACGAAAATATGAGAATCGCGCGGAATTCTAGTTGTTTGGCCGAAAAATCCAAAAAATGAGGAAGGATCATGGAGGGGCGGTTACTATGGTTCCTTAGGTCGTATTTGATAGCCTGGGAAAAAATTTAGGCGATCGGGGTCCGGGGGTCCCAGGACAACTTGGAAGGCGTGGGCTATAGCACACAAAAATATTGGAATCGAGCGGAATTCTAGTTTTTTGGCCGACAAATGCAAAACATGAGGAACAATCATGGCGAGGCGGTGACTATGGTTCATTTGGTCCTATTTGATGGTCCGAAAAAATTTAGGCGATCCGAGTCCGGGGGCCCGACCCACTCGGAAGGCGAGGGCAATAGAACACAAACATATGGTAATCCGACGGAATTCTAGTTTTTTCGTCGAAAAATGCAAAAAATAAGGAACGATCATGGAGGGGCAGTGACTATGGTTCCTAAGGTTCTATTTGATGGCCCGAAATTTTTTTAGGTGATCCGAGTCCGCGGGGCCGGCCCACTCGGAAGGCGTGGGATATAACACACGAAAATATGGGAATCGGGCGGAATTCTAGGTTTTTGGCCGAAAAATGCAAAAAACTAAGAACAATCATGGTGGGGCCGTGACTATGGTTCCTTAGGTCGTATTTTATGTCCCGGAAAAATTTTAAGCTATCGGGGTGCGGGGGTCTGGGACCACTCGGAAGGCATGGGCTATTAGCACACGAAAATATGGAAATCACGCGGAATTCTAGTTTTTTGGCCGAAAAACGCAAAAAATGAGGAACGATCATGGCAGGGCGGTGACTATGCTTCCTTAAATCGTATTTGATGGCCCTGAAAAATAATAGGCGATCGGGGTCCAGGGTTCCCGGGACCACTTGGATGGCGTGGGCAATAACACACGAAAATATGGGAATCGGGCGGAATTCTAGTTTTTTCGCCGAAAAATGCAAAAAATGAGGAACGATCATTGCGGGGTGGTGACTATGGTTCCTTAGGTCGTATTTGATGGTACGGAAAATTTTTAGGAGATCGGGGTTCAAGGGTCCCGGGACCACTTGGAAGGCGTGGGTTATAGCACACGAAAATAAGGGAATCGGGCAGAATTCTAGTTTTTTCACCGTAAAATGCATGAAATGAGGACCGATCATGGCGGGGCGGTGACTATGGTTCCTTAGGTCGTATTTGATGGCCCGAAAAATTTTAGGCGATCAGGGTCCGGGAGTCCCGGGTCCACTTGGAAGGCATGGGCTATAACACACGAAAATATGGGAATCGGGCGGAATTCTAATTTTTTGGCCATAAAATGCAAAAAATGAGGAAAGGTCATGGAGGGGATGTGACTTTGGTTCCTTAGCTCATATTTGACGGCCCGGAAAAATTTTAGGCGATCCGGCTCCGGGGGGCCCTACACATTGGGAAGGCGTGGGCTATTATAGCACATGAAAATATGGGAATCGTGCGGAATTCTAGTTTTTTGGCCGAAAAATATAAAAAATGAGGAACGATCTTGGCGGGGAGGTGACTATGGTTCCTTAGGTCTTATTTGATGGCCCGAAAAAATTTAGGTGATCCGAGTTCGGGAGGCCCGGCCCACTCGGAAGGCGTGGGCTGTAGCACACGAAAATATGGGAATCGGGCGGAATTCTAGTTTTTTGGCCGAAAAACGCAAAATATGAGGAACGATCAGGGCGGGGCGATGACTATGGTTTCTTAGGTCATATTTGATGGCCTTGAAAATTTTTAGGCGATCGTGGTCTGGGGGTCCTGGGACCACTTTGAAGGCCTAAGCTATAGCACACGAAAATATGGGAATCGGGCGGAATTCTAATTTTTTGGCCGAAAAATGCAAAAATTGAGGAACGATCATGGCGGGGCGGTGACTATGGTTCCTTAGGTCGTATTTAATGGCCCGAAAAATTTTTAGACGTTCCGAGTCAGGGGGGACCGGCCCACTCGGAAGGTGTGAGCTATAGCACACGAAAATATGGGAATCAGGCGGAATTCTAATTTTTTCGCTGAAAAACGCAAACTAGGAAAATTCATGGCGGAACGGTGACTATGGTTCCTTAGGTTGTATTTGATGGTCCGGAAAAATTTTAGGCGATCGGGGTCCGGGGGTCCCTACCCATTGGGAAGGCGTGGGAAATTATAGCACAGGAAAATATGGGAATCGGACGGAATTCTAGTTTTTTAGTCGAAAAATGCAAACAATGAGGAACGATCATGGCGGGAAGGTGACTATGGTCCTTAGGTCTTATTTGATGGCCCGAATAAAATTTAGATGATCCGAGTCCGGGGGTCCTGGCCCACTCGGAAGGCGTGGGCTATAGCACACGAAAATATGGGAATCGAGCGGAATTCTAGTTTTTTTGCCGGAAATCGCAATAAATGAAGAACGATCATGGCGGGGCAGTTACTATGGTTCCTTAGGTCGTATTTGATGGCCCGGAAAAATTTTAGGCGATCGGTGTCCGGGGATCCCGGGACCACTTGGAAAGCGTTGTCTATAGCACACAACAATATGGGAACCGGGCGGATTTCTAGTTTTTTGGCCGAAAAATGCGAAAAATTAGGAAAGATCATGGCGAGGTGGTGACTATGGTTCCTAAGGTCCTATTTTATGGCCCGAAAAAACTTTAGGCGATCCGAGTACGGGGGGCTTGGCCCACTCGAAGGCGTGGGCAATAGCACACAATAATATGGTAATCGGGTGAAATTCTAGTGTTTTGGCCGAAAAACGCAAAAAATGAAGAACGATCATGGCGGGGAGGTGACTATGGTTCCTTAGGTCGTATTTGATGGCTGGAAAAATTTTAGGCGATCGGGGTCCGGGGTTCCCGGGACCACTCGGAAGGCGTGGGCTATAGCAAATGAAGATATGGAATCGTGCGGAATTCTAGGTTTTTTGCCAAAAAACACAAAAACCTAGGAACGATCATTGCGGGGCGGTGACTATGGTTCCGTAGGTCGTATTTGATGGTCTGGAAAAACTTTAGGCGATAGGGGTCCGGCGGTTCCGGGACCACTCGGAAGGCATGGGCTATAGCACACGAAAATATGAGAATCGTGCGGAATTATAGTTGTTTGGCCGAAAAATGCAAAAAATGAGGAAGGATCATGGAGGGGCGGTTACTATGGTTCCTTAGGTCGTATTTGATAGCCTGGAAAAAAATTTAGGCGATCGGGGTCCGGGGGTCCCCGGGACCACTTGGAAGGCGTGGGCTATAGCACACAAAAATATTGGAATCGAGCGGAATTCTAGTTTTTTGGCCGAAAAATGCAAAACATGAGGAACAATCATGGCGAGGCGGTGACTATGGTTCCTTTGGTCCTATTTGATGGTCCGAAAAAATTTAGGCGATCCGAGTCCGGGGGCCCGGCCCACTCGGAAGGCGAGGGCAATAGAACACAAACATATGGTAATCCGACGGAATTCTAGTTTTTTCGTCGAAAAATGCAAAAAATGAGGAACGATCATGGCGGGCCAGTGACTATGGTTTCTTAGGTTGTATTTGATAGCCCGAAATGTTTTTAGGTAATCCGAGTCCGCGGGGCCGGCCCACTCGGAAGGCGTGGGATATAGCACACGAAAATATGGGAATCGGGCGGAATTCTAGGTTTTTGGCCGAAAAACGCAAAAAACTAAGAACGATCATGGTGGGGCCATGAATATGGTTCCTTAGGTCGTATTTTATGGCTCAGAAAAATTTTAGGCAATCGGGGTCCGGGGTTCTGGGACCACTCAGAAGGCATGGGCTATAGCACACAAAAATATGGGAATCGCGCGGAATTCTAGTTTTTTGGCCGAAAAACGCAAAAAATGAGGAACGATCATGGCAGGGCAGTGACTATGGTTCCTTAAATCGTATTTGATGGCCCGGAAAAATAATAGGCGATCGGGGTCCAGGGTTCCCGGGCCCACTCGGAATGCGTGGGCTGTAGCACACGAAAATATGGGAATCGGGCGGAATTCTAGTTTTTTGGCCGAAAAACGCAAAATATGAGGAATGATCAGGGTGGGGCGATGACTATGGTTTATTAGGTCATATTTGATGGCCTTGAAAATTTTTAGGCGATTGTGGTCTGGGGGTCCTGGGACCACTTTGAAGGCCAAAGCTATAGCACACGAAAATATGGGAATCGGGCGGAATTCTAATTTTTTGGCCGAAAAATGCAAAAATTGAGGAACGATCATAGCGGGGCGGTGACTATGGTTCCTTAGGTCGTATTTAATGGCCCGAAAAATTTTTAGACGTTCCGAGTCAGGGGGACCGGCCCACTCGGAAGGTGTGAGCTATAGCACACGAAAATATGGGAATCAGGCGGAATTCTAGTGTTTTCGCTGAAAAACGCAAACAACTAGGAAAATTCATGGCGGAATGGTGACTATGGTTCCTTAGGTCGTATTTGATGGTCCGAAAAAATTTTAGGCGATCGGGGTCCGGGGGTCCCTACGCATTGGGAAGGCGTGGGAAATTATAGCACAGGAAAATATGGGAATCGGACGGAATTCTATTTTTTTAGCCGAAAAATGCAAACAATGAGGAACGATCATGGCGGGAAGGTGACTATGGTCCTTAGGTCTTATTTGATGGCCCGAATAAAATTTAGATGATCCGAGTCCGGGGGTCCTGGCCCACTCGGAAGGTTTGGGCTATAGCACACGAAAATATGGGAATCGGGCGGAATTCTAGTTTTTTTGCCGGAAATCGCAATAAATGAAGAACGATCATGGCGGGGCAGTTACTATGGTTTCTTAGGTCGTATTTGATGGCCCGGAAAAATTTTAGGCGATCGGTGTCCGGGGATCCCGGGACCACTTGGAAAGCGTTGTCTATAGCACACAACAATATGGGAACCGGGCGGATTTCTAGTTTTTTGGCCGAAAAATGTGAAAAATTAGGAAAGATCATGGCGAGGTGGTGACTATGGTTCCTAAGGTCCTATTTTATGGCCCGAAAAAACTTTAGGCGATCCGAGTACGGGGGGCTCGGCCCACTCGAAGGCGTGGGCAATAGCACACAATAATATGGTAATCGGGCGGAATTCTAGTGTTTTGGCCGAAAAACGCAAAAAATGAAGAACGATCATGGCGGGGCGGTGACTATGGTTCCTTAGGTCGTATTTGATGGCTGGAAAAATTTTAGGCGATCGGGGTCCGGGGTTCCCGGGACCACTCGGAAGGCGTGGGCTATAGCAAATGAAGATATGGAATCGCGCGGAATTCTAGGTTTTTTGCCAAAAAACAAAAAAACCTAGGAACGATCATGGCGGGGCGGTGACTATGGTTCCTTAGGTCGTATTTGATGGTCCGAAAAAACTTTAGGCGATAGGGGTCCGGCGGTTCTGGGACCACTCGGAAGGCGTGGGCTATAGCACACGAAAATATGAGAATCGCGCGGAATTACAGTTTTTTGGCCGAAAAATGCAAAAAATGAGGAAGGATCATGGAGGGGCGGTTACTATGGTTCCTTAGGTCGTATTTGATAGCCTGAAAAAAAATTTAGGCGATCGGGGTCCGGGAGTCCCCGGACCACTTGGAAGGCGTGGGCTATAGCACAGAAAAATATTGGAATCGAGCGGAATTCTAGTTTTTTGGCCGAAAAATGCAAAACATGAGGAACAATCATGGCGAGGCGGTGACTATGGTTCCTTTGGTCCTATTTGATGGTCCGAAAAAATTTAGGCGATCCGAGTCCGGGGGGCCCGGCCCACTCGGAAGGCGAGGGCAATAGAACACAAACATATGGTAATCCGACGGAATTCTAGTTTTTTCGTCGAAAAATGCAAAAAATGAGGAACGATCATGGCGGGCCAGTGACTATGGTTCCTTAGGTTGTATTTGATGGCCCGAAATGTTTTTAGGTGATCCGAGTCCGCGGGGCCGGCCCACTCGGAAGGCGTGGGATATAGCACACGAAAATATGGAAATCGGGCGGAATTCTAGGTTTTTGGCCGAAAAACGCAAAAAACTAAGAACGATCATGGTGGGGCCGTGAATATGATTCCTTAGGTCGTATTTTATGGCTCAGAAAAATTTTAGGCAATCGGGGTCCGGGGGTCTGGGACCACTCAGAAGGCATGGGCTATAGCACACAAAAATATGGGAATCGCGCGGAATTCTAGTTTTTTGGCCGAAAAACGCAAAAAATGAGGAACGATCATGGCAGGGCGGTGACTATGGTTCCTTAAATCGTATTTGA